>NW_026112234.1:70000-97500 GCF_024679095.1 Eriocheir sinensis
ATAATAATAATAATAATAATAATAATAATAATAATAATAATAATAATAATAATAATAACAATAAGTACTAATGAAAAATATTTACAAAACATACAAATAGTGCTGCTCTTAATTTGCATTGTTGTGTGTGTGTGTGTGTGTGTGTGTGTGTGTGTGTGTGTGTGTGTGTGTGTGTGTGTGTGTGTGTGTGTGTGTGTGTGTGTGTGTGTGTGTGTGTGTGTGTGTGTGTGTGTGTGTGTGTGTGTGTGTGTGTGTGTGTGTGTTATATCTTTTAAGTTTCACCAACATTTACAAACCTCACATCGTTGTCACCCGGAAAAAGAAATGTGTGCAGTGACCTTCCGCAGCGACGAGCCTTTGAGGAGCGCCGAGTGGAGGGCGGGAAGGCAGTAATGAGAGGGCGAGAGAGGCCGAGCGAGGGAGAGGAGCAGAATGGGATAAATTGCAGGAGGATGAAGGAAATGAGTGTGTGTGTAAGGAAGATAGTTAGATAAATAAATAGATAGATAGAGATATATAAAGAGAGCAGAGAAGATGAGAAGAGAAGAAAGAAAACGCCTCGCGAAGACCAGCGGCCGCCCAACATATGCAGTAGCAGGTTAGTGTCATATTCTTAAACTTTTCGGCGTCCAGGCTACACATATTTTACTAGGCTTTTGTAGGAGTTGTGGGCATTGCCAGGGGTAGTTTTGTGACCCTGGTGGTAGTCTGGCCCTTCCTCTGTACCGTGAATCTAAAATAACACTCAGTAGAACCCGACTGATCTCCTCTTCGTCCTGACAATACCGACTTTAGTGTGACACCCTCCGTGAACTGAACACACAGAGAGACAGACAGACAGACAGATAGAAAGACATACACTCTCACACACACACACACACACACACACACACACACACACACACACACACACACACACACACACGTTTTCGTAAGATTGTTAACGAAATCAAGGTTTGAAGTGTGGTGAGTTATAATATTCAAGTGATAGTTTGATTTGCGACTTTAATCTTTTAAGTCTCTCTCTCTCTCTCTCTCTCTCTCTCTCTCTCTCTCTCTCTCTCTCTCTCTCTCTCTCTCTCTCTCTCTCTCTCTCTCTCTCTCTCTCTCTCTCTCTCTCTCTCTCTCTCTCACACACACACACACACACACACACACACACACACACACACACACACACACACACACACACACACACACACACACACACACACACACACACACACACACACACACACACACACACACACACACACACACACACACACACACACACACATCTAAGGACACAAACATTACAATAATTATTCCTCTATTTCTGCTGTTAATCACTTCTACCGTACACTTATCTCTCCCCATATGGCAAATGTAGATGTGTAAGCCCCGAAATGTTTGAGAAGAAAGACCTTTGGCGTATAGAATGTAGTATAAGCTTGGAGTTCCTTTGATGAACACTCCTGCTCGGGGAACGCTGCCGCCGCCACGCCTGTAATGAGTCCACGGCGAGTCGCTTGATGAATATTCCGTGATTTTCATAGAAAACGGAGGAGCAGAGACGTGACACTCAGCACCGACACAAAAGGACTCTCGCGTGCTATATGGGGAGCGCTGAGAACACGATGGAAATGATTAGCAGCGAGTAGTAGAGGAACTGTAATGTCTGTGTCAGTAGCTGTGTGTGTTGGTAGACGAAGGGATGACGTGACACTCAGCACCGACACAGAAGGACTCCCGCGTGCCTTATGGGAAGCGCTGAGTACACGGTGGAAATGATTAGCAGGGAAGAGTAGAGGAACTGTAATGTCTGTGTCAGTAGCTGTGTGTGTTGGTAGACGAAGGGATGACGTGACACTCAGCACCGACACAGCAGGCCTCTCGCGTGGCTGATGGGAAGAACAAGTACATCCTGGAAAACCTATACGTGTAAATATCAAGGGTGAATCATAGGTTGGTACTGTTAGACGCTTTCGGCTCTCGCATCAACTATTTCCAAAGCCCAAAAAGGGGATCAATCGGGTTCTAATGAGTGTTCTTTTAGGTTCATGGTACAGAAGAAGGGTCAGTCTACCACCAGGGCTATAAAACTACCCCTGGAAATGCCCCAAACTCCTACGAAATTCTTGTTGAATATGTGTGTTTGGGCGCCGATATGTTTAAGAATACGGGCAGTAGTTTTTTGTTTTAATTCTCAAACATTTCGGGCTTATACATACACATTTAACGGTGCTTTCTTAGAGGCTGTGGCCTGGGTATTTCTATGGGTAGTATTAATGCCCCAGTAACAATTCGGGCATTATACCAGCGTTGTCGAATTATCGTACTCATCGCATTGCATTTTCGAAGTTGCTGACCAATAACTATAGCAAAAACAAACAAACAAACATCAATAAATAGGAGTTTTAACGCTAACTTCAATTTTCTATCGTTATTTGTGTAGGTACGAGAGTTTGAGGCTTAAAAGTAATAAAGACGATGTGGTGAGTACGATAATCTGGCAACGCTGCATTACACCCACTCCATTTGGTAAGGCTTTCGTGGAGGTCATGTTAGTATTTGCACGTGAGTTTTATGAGCCTGGCGGTAGTGTGCCAAGCCTGCTGCGCCGTGACCGTGAAAAAAACACTCGCCAGAACCCGAACAATCTCCTTTGTGGCCTTGGAAATGGTTGTTGCTGCGAGCCGATAGCGTCTGAGAATATCTACGTTCCTTATCATATTCCGCTGTAACATAATCGGAATACATAAGAACATAAGAACATAAGAACATAAGAACGTAAGGAGTCTGCAAGAGGCCGGTTGGCCTATACAAGGCAGCTCCTGTACACTCAACCCCACCTAACCTCACCATCCATGGCTTTATCTAACCTCTTCTTGAATGTATCTATGGTATTGGCACCCACAACATGGCTCCCAAGCCTGTTCCATTCGTCCACCACTCTATTAGTGAACCAATTCTTGCCTATGTCTTTGTTGAATCTGAATTTGTCTAACTTAAAACCATTTCCACGCGTCCTACCTGGCTCTTTCACTCTCAAAATTTTATTGACATCCCCTTTATTAAATCCCTTCATCCATTTATAAACTTCGATCAAGTCTCCTCGCACCCTTCGCCTTTCTAGAGAGTGTAGATTTAACTGCTTTAGCCTGTCTTCATAAGGCAAGTTCCTCACCCCCTGAATCATCTTCGTCATCCTCCTCTGTACAGATTCTAACATCTTGATATCCATTCTATAATAGGGGGACCAGAACTGAACTGCATAATCGAGATGAGGTCGAACTAGTGCTAAGTAAAGTTTGAGGATGACTTCAGCGCTCCTATTGCTCACGCTCCTTGAGATGAAACCTAGTACTCTGTTTGCCCGATTTTAGCCTGAATGCATTGAGCCCTAGGACGGAGGTCAGCGCTCACTAGGACTCCTAAGTCTCTCTCCCGCCCAGACCTGCTTAGAGGAGTGTCATTTAAGTAATTGTGTAAGGGGTTATTCCTACCTACACTCAAAATGCTACACTTCCCGACATTGAATTCCATCTGCCACTTCCTCGCCCAATCATATAGTCTGTCAAGCTCATCCTGGAGAACGGTAGCGTCGCTGTCTGATTGGATTACTCTACCGATCTTGGTATCATCTGCGAACTTACTGACATCGCTACTGATTCCTGTGTCCAAGTCATTGATGTAAATAATAAAAAGCAGAGGACCCAGCACCGACCCTTGTGGGACTCCACTCGTAACACTGCCCCATTCAGATTTCTTACCATTGATTTGCACTCTCTGCTTCCTACCACTAAGCCACGCCCTGATCCAGCTCAAATCTTTCCCATCTACGCCGTGAGCCTGTAATTTTAGTAATAGCCGGTGATGAGGGACTTTGTCGAACGCTTTACTGAAATCTAGATATAATATGTCATAGTTTTCATCTCTGTCCACCGCCTCGATTACTTTAGTGTAGAAGGACAACAGGTTAGTAAGGCAAGACCTACCCTTTGTGAACCCATGTTGTGAGTCATGAATTAAATTATGCTTTTCTAGATGGTCCCGAATGCTCCTGGCTATAATCGACTCTAACATCTTTCCCACAACTGATGTTAAGCTAATTGGGCGATAGTTTGAGGTGGCTGACTTGTCTCCCTTTTTGAAAATCGGCGTCACATTAGCTACTTTCCATTGATTGGGCACATACCCAGAATTTACCGACATTTTAAAGATATCGGCAAGAGGGCCACTAAGGACTTCCTTGCACTCTTTCAGAACCCTTGGGAATACTTCGTCTGGGCCCGGCGATTTGTTTTTCTTCAACCTACCAATCTCATCCTGGACTACTTGCCTAGTGATGATCACATCCCTCAACTTGTCGTTCTCGTCACCCTCATATATCTGAACTCTCTCCGGAATGGTTGTTAGATTTTCCTGCGTGAAAACTGAGAGGAAATAGTCATTCATCATTTGGCTCATATCTTCTCCATTCTCAACGAGCTCGCCCTTGTTTGTTTTCAACGGTCCAATTCTGTCCCTTGTTTTCGTCCTGTACAATTTGAAGAAGCCCTTGGGATCGCTCTTGGCCTCGTTGGCTACCCTAATCTCATAATTTTTTTTGCAAGGCGGGTGTTCTTCTTCACCGACCTGGCTAGCTCAACATACCTACCCCTGAGGTGGATCTCTCCGTTCTTTATTTTCCTATAAATTCCTCTCTTCAAGCCTATTTCATGCTTGAGTCTGCGGGTCATCCATTTGGGGTCGTTATTTTCCTTCCTACGTGCTTGGTAAGGGATATGCTGTCTCTGACCCTCTGCAATTTCTCTAACTAAATTATTGTAGGTCATTTCTACATGGTTCCCCTGTCTTTCCGGTTCCAGCCCTGAGATCTGGCCCTCATCCAGCCCTAAGGTTTCCCAATTTACCTCCTCAAGGTGTTTTCTGAGCCCCTCATAATCAGCTCTTCTAAAGTCGGGCACCAACACCGGGTTGAGTTCATGGGTCACCGCCCAGTCTAATTTAAACCTAATTTCCTTGTGATCACTGCCACCTAATTCTCCCCCAACATCTAGCTCGCTGATCATATACTCGGTGTTAGTTAAGACCAAGTCCAGAATGTTGTTACCCCTGGTGGGCTCTGTTACTGTCTGCTTGAGAAAATTATCTTGTATTACTTTCAGAAAATCCTCAGACTCTAGATCACCCACCACGCCTTCCCAATCTATATTCCTATAGTTAAAATCCCCCATTATGCAGACATTTTTGCTCCTGCTCGCCCTGCCTACCTCTTGTAGTAATATATCAGTGTCCTGCCTGCTGAGGTTGGGTGGCCTGTAAAGAACCCCTAGAATTAGTTTGTCCTTCCCTTTGTGGACGTCCACCCAAACTGATTCTGAGTCGCCATTTGTTTGAATAGAGTTGTTAGCGGAACATTTAAGTGTGTCTTTAACATAAAGTGCCACCCCCCCTCCCCTTCTTCCCTTTCTATCTTTGTGAAACATCTGGTAACCATCTATTTCATACTCAGACATGAAGTTTTTGTTGGCAGTATCTACCCATGTTTCCGTGATAGCTATAATGTCGAATTTCTCGACACATGCTTTCCCCCTCAGTAGATCTATCTTGTTCCTGAGACTCCTACTGTTGGTGTAATAAGCCGTTAGCCCATCCTTTCTTATATCCTTTCGATTTCTCCTGCGCCCCCTAGTCCCAGTCTGCGATGCACTGACAGGCCCTCCCCCCTCGCCTACTCTAAAAAATCCTGTAGGGTGCTAAGTGATCGCTCGAGGGAGTCTGCGAGAACCTCCACCCCCTGGAGTGACAGGTGCACGCCATCCTTGGCATACAAGGTGCCTTTATTGTAGAAGAGGTCCCAATTGTCAAGGAAAAGCCAACCATTTCGCTTACAGTGGGCCGCCAGCCTGCTGTTTACTGCTAAGGCTCTGAAAGCCATCCTCTCCCCACCCCCACCTCGGCAAAACCCCACAAACAGCCGGCACCCCCCCGAAGTCCCTCACTTTAGCAAACGATTCCCTGAAGCGCCGAAATATCTCTTCGCTACCCACCTTACCGATGTCATTACCACCGTAACTGCAGAAGACGATTGGCTGTGTCCCCTCCCCTGCTAAAATTTCCTCCATTCTGTCAGATACGTGCTGGATGCCTGCCAAGGGAAAGCACTCTCGTAGCCTATTTTCCTTATCCCTTGAACAAAGTACCTGTCAATGAACCTGACTTGAGAGTCCCCAACCACCAGTACTTTCCTCTTATTAACTTTGTCAGTAGACGGAAGGAAGCTGCTACAGGAGGAGAGGGAGGGGCAGCAGGGGAGTGGGAGGAGGAGGAGGAGGAGGGAGGAGGAGGAGGAGGAGGAGGAGGAGGAGGAGGAGGAGGAGGAGGAGGAGGAGGAGGAGTGGAAGAAGGAGAGAGAGGAAGGGGATGACGTCGAAGGGGAGGGGGGAGGAGGGAGGAGGAGAGGAGGGATGCAGGGGAGGAGGAGGAGGAGGCAGGGGAGGTAGTGGTAGCAGCGGAGGGAGGTGATGTGGGGAGGACAAGGAGAGAGAATGCGAGGAAGAGCAGGAAGAGACGGAAGGGAGGGAAGAGGTGGAGGAAAGGGGAGGGGGGTGATGAATGAGAATCAGCAGCGGCAGGGAAGGGGTATGGTGGGTGTGGCGTGGGGCGATGGCGGGTGAGAGGGAGAGGGAGGAGGAGAGAAGCGGTTGGAGGAGTGGAAGGGAAGAGGGAGATGCAGGAGGAGGGGAAGTGAAGGAGAAGGCACTAGCGAGGAGGGGAGGCAGGCAGGAGAAGGGAGGCTGCTGTATGGGGAGAAACAGGGGTGGAAGGAAGGGGGGGTGAGGTACCCCCGCGAGTAGATGAGCAGGAACACCTGCTACACGCTGTGACTCGCTCCGCCAAATATTTCATGTCCCGCGTTAACGAGTGGATCGTGGATTCCAGGTGCTTGATTTTTCTTTCATCTTGCTCTGCCTTGATGCAGAAACGGCAAGTCTCGCTTGCCCCGTTACTTGTCCTAGCATTGCGGAGCTTGGCGAAGGCCACAGTTAGAACAACGTTTCAAATTTGAGGGCATATTGGCTGATCCTTCCGCGGAGCGTAGTGAAACAGAGGGTCCCGGGTGAAACAAAGGGTCCCCTGGGAATACGGCCGGCGAGCGAGGTGTCTGGTGGCCTGGAAATTTCCGTTTAACAAGGAAAATCACAGCCTGAAACAGCACCTAATATGAACACTTCCTGGAAAATGAATAGGAAAAAAATAAAATACGTGTAGAACGTTTAGAAGGAGCTTGCGTGCACCACTGTGAGGTTGTGAGATGTATGGGGTTAGTACAGCGAAGGAAAGCAAGTGTGTTAAGGTGAGGGTGATGGAATGTAATGAATCAGAAATAACACTTAGCAGAGCAGAGTGTTGGGTTGTAGTAGAGTGTTGGGTAGTAGTAGTTGTTGTTCAGTCACTGCAGCACACTACAGCAACAGAACAGCCTCAGGAACCGCTGGGTAGCAGATAAGGAGCCAAAGCGTCGAAACACTGAGGAGCAAGGTGACACACGTGTACCCCCGAGGCCGGGGCAGGGTCAACTGAGGCCGGGGCAGGGCAGGGTCCCTTCATGTCGGCAGGAAAAAAATAGGCCATAATGAGTAACGATACCACAAAAAATGACAATCTAATACCTTGGTGTTTCTGTTACACTGACGGACCTAACAGTACTAATCCCATGCTCGTGACTGACGCCACTTTTTATTTCCAAAGGGTTTAAATTCTACACAGATGGAAGCAAAGCAACAATCACACGCTCGTGGTTGACTCTCTGGAGCAGCGGCTCCCAACCTTTTCGGCCCCGGTCCCTTCTCCTGACACTTCTTCACCTGTGGACCACTACAACGAAATAGGTTAAACGGGCCACTCATGACCATCCAAAGGGCCTATTTTTTCCAGCGGGCCGTGAGTTTGACACCCCTGGTGCCGTTAGCTAAATTAGACCAATTCTAGCATTTAAGCATTCAGCTTTAAGGATTGTGTACACTGTTCAGTAGTATGAATTTTATTCCGAGCCGCAATCTCCTAATTTCAGTATAATAAATCTAACAATAATTAGAATCTCGATGGACCTTGATATTCTTGCACGGACCCCTCGTGGGGACCACTACCTCAGGCCGATAAGGGAGTCACCCCCTCGCTTTCTACTCTCCCTCCCATGAGCGCAACAGACACAAGGAGGAAACTGATCGCGAGAAGTTTTTGTTTATTTCCCTCCGCCCTGCGAAGTCCGTCGGGTTCTCTCTCCAAGAACTCCTCGTTGTCTCGCCCCAAATTGTTCGGTTTCTTTGCGAGGGATGCGGTGCACCGCTCGCAGCCTATTGAGCCTAATCAGCTATTTACGTCCGGTGCTCAAATGGGCATGGCTTGAGAAACTGGGCATTTACATGGCAACACACTACATACCACCACCCATCAGTGTCCACCTCTGTTACTGTCTCTATCTGTCTCTCCCTCTCTGTTTGGTGTTATGTTTACCTGTCTGTCTCTTTGTATGTCTATCTCTTTATTTGCCTGTCTGACTGCCTGCTTCTCTGTCTATCTGTCTGTCTGTCCTAATCTGCCTGTCTCTGTTTCTGTCTCTATCTGTCTCTCCCTCTCTGTTTGCTGTTATGTCTACCTGTCTGTCTCTTTGTATGTCTGTCTCTTTCTTTGCCTGTCTGACTGCCTGCTTCTCTGTCTGTCTGTCTGTCTGTCCTAGTCTGCCTGTCTCTGTTTCTGTCTCTATTTGTCTCTCCGTCTCTGTTTGCTGTCATGTCTATTAGTCTGTTTGTTTGCCTGTCTAACTGCTTGTTTCTCTGTCCGTCTGTCTGTCCTAATCAGCTATATGTTTCCCTTAATCTGTCTCTCCCTCGCTGTTTCCTGTAATGTCTACTATCTTTGTTTGTCTGTCTCCTTATTTGCCTCTCTGACTGTCTGTTTCTGTCTGTTTCTCTGTCTCTGTCCCCACCAAACCTCCCATCCCGTCCTGGCCACTCGTCGCTGTTTGAAGTCAGTCACTGGAGGCGAAGTAAAGTAATTATATGGTCCCCTTAATGCCACTCCACGCACCTCTCTTTCTCCACGCCGCCTTGCTCTCCCCTCTCCCTCACGTCTGGTAATACATTGTCCGGGAGTGTTTTTCCCTTCCCGCCACTCCCTTCGCTGGTCATTAGTCATCCTTGCTGCGTCTGTTGTATTCTGTCTTTTCTTTTTCACGCTGTTTTGCTCTCTCTCTCTCTCTCTCTCTCTCTCTCTCTCTCTCTCTCTCTCTCTCTCTCTCTCTCTCTCTCTCTCTCTCTCTCTCTCTCTCTCTCTCTCTCTCTCTCTCTCTCTCTCTCTCTCTCTCTCTCTCTCTCTCTCTCTCTCTCTCTCTCTCTCTCTCTCTCTCTCAAGTCTCATTTAATATCTCATCCCTTGCCGTAATTCCTCTTTCTCATCGCTTTCTCTCTTTCTTTCTTTCTTCACAATGTCTTCCCTCTTTCCTTCCCTTTCTCTCTGCTCACACCCTCTATTATCTTATTCCACTCATTCCCTTCCCACCGTACATACCCCATCCCATTCCCTCCACTCACTTCCACATTCACCGTCACCCCCTACATTTCTTTCCATTTTCTTTACATTCCACCCTTCACACACTCCCCTACCTTCCCCTCCATCATTCCCTTCCACTTAAGTTTTCTCCTTTCGTCTCTCATAAGATCTCATTCCTTGGCAGTCATTCCTCTTTCTCGGTGCATCGATTTCTCTCTTATCTTTTCTTTCTTTTGACCGTCTTGCTTCCCTCCCTCCTTCCCTTCCATCCTCTCTCCTCAAGTCTTGTCCTGTCATCTCCCACTAAAGGTCCCATGCAGCTCCGTTCACTTGTTGGATCAGAAACACCATTGTCTTCTTTACGTCGATAGATAAATCACTCCTACACCTCTCTTCCCATATTTGATAAGGTTCCAAAACGATCCATATCTCATCAACTTTACCGTGTTTGAGTGATGGACATTTTTTTTTCTACATGGGGTCCTCTCGTCACTATAACACTTTCCCTCTTCACTGTGTCTCGTCTCCTCTAAACAAGACTCAGAAGATGGATTCGTTCTCACTTCCCAATTTCCAACAGCTTAAACGTCTCTTGAGTAATGGTTTCGTTTTTTTTTCTCGTTTTCTAGCTCTTGTTTTCTTGTTCTTGTTCTTGTTCTTTTTTCATCTCTTTTGCTTCTTCCTCTTTTTCGTTACTTATTTCCTTTTCCTTTTCGATATTTTTTGTTCTTGTTCTTCTTGTTTTTGTTCGTTTGCTTCTCTTGTTGTTCTTGTTCTTGATCTTGTTGTTCTCTTGCCACTAAAGGGGCTATTACACTGGGCAAATTTTCCTTGGATCTTCAGTCAAACCACGATTTCCGCTGGCGTGGTTCTCATAATTGCGTGGTTTTCTGACGTGTCCGCGATCTCCCAAAGCTACGGTATATTCCACCGAGGGACGACGGTATTACTCACCATCATCATCATCAGCAGCAATAACAAGAAACAAATGAGAACCACTCCAGCGGAAATCGTGGTTTGACTGAAGATCCACGGAAAATTTGCCCAGTGTAATAGCCCCTTAACACTCTTATTTGTCACCATGTCTCGTCTTCTCTATGCAAGAATAAGGAGGGAGGCAGCGGAAGGGTTGGGAAGGAAGGGTCGGGAGCTAAAAAATGAAGAGAAGGAAGGCTTACATAACTTAATTTTCCGCGCCGCTGATTTGAAACATAACGTGGAGTCATTCATTACCTTGATTATGTGTGTGTGTGTGTGTGTGTGTGTGTAAGAGAGAGAGAGAGAGAGAGAGAGAGAGAGAGAGAGAGAGAGAATATTACAAAATTGTACATTCAATTCACATCCATATTATATAAACATCTACATTCATTTAACATTTATATTACGAAAAGAAAAAAAACGTGAACTACTTATGCGGACAATACCTCAGAACAATAGTCATCAGTAAATTCAGGGAATGTTGAATTATAGGTACAAATGAAACTCCAAAAATGAGAACCGCCAATCGCCTCTCTCTCTCTCTCTTCTCTCCTCTCCTCTTCTCTTCTCGTCTCTTCTCTCCTCTCCTCCCCTCTCCTCTCCTCTTCTTGTCCTCTCCTCTCCTCTCCTCTCCTCTCCTCTTCTCTTCTCTTCTTTTCTTTTCTTTTCTTTTCTTCTCATCTTTTCTTTTCTTCCCTTCCCGTCACTTTTCTTCTCTCTGTCTGTCTCCTCTCTCCCTCTCTACCCCTCCATCTCCCCCCCCCTCTCCCCCTCCCTCTCCCCCTCCCGCTCCCTCTCCCTCTCCCTCTCTTAAATGAACACTTCTCACCAACTTCCAAAAATTTCCACTAATGACAGACAGGCCAAAAGATATACACCGAGTAGTCACGCACACAGCCAGTCAGAGTTACACTTTCTGGGTTAATATCACGTGGAATGCTTTTGGGATGTAGCAGAGACCCGTTGTATCATGAACACTGACGTCGGTATTCTCAGACTCTTTCGCCGGAACACGAGAGTACCTTCAGAGTGTATGATGCGTGGACATTCATCTCTCTTTCTCCTCTTATATAATTGTTGACTTGATCATTGCAGCAAAAGAGAGTACGTTCGGTATTCTCAAACTCTTCCGCTTCTCACATATAATATTTCCAAAGGCCGTAAAGGAGGTTAATCGGGTTCTCGCGAGTGTTTTTATTAAAATTTTCGTCCAAGGTACAGATGCCTTGTCAACCTACCACCAGGGCCATAAAGCTACTCACGGATATGCCCACAACTCCTACGAAAACTTTGTGTGTGCTTGGCCGTCGAAATGTTTATGAATACGTGTTCCCTTACCGTCTCAAATGATTGAAATGCCACAAAAGTGACTCGTTAACGTAGTTTTTTTTATGCTTTATACTCGCATCCTCCTCCTCCTTCTCTCTTCGAAATTATAACAACACTTATCATCACCAAGAATGCCGAAATTGTTGCCTTATGTTCCTTCCTTGCTTTCTTTCTCTTTCCTTTCTCCCTTTTTTCTTCCTTCCGTCCTTCTTTCCTCCCTCCTCCAGTCCTTTCTCCCTTTTTCTTCCTTCCGTCCTTCTTTCCTCCCTCCTCCAGTCCTTTCTCCCTTTTTTCTTCCTTCCGTCCTTCTTTCCTCCCTCCTCCAGTCCTTTCTCCCTTTTTTCTTCCTTCCGTCCTTCTTTCCTCCCTCCTCCAGTCCTTTCTTCCTTTTCATCTCTTCTTTTTCCTTCCTTTTTTTCTTCTTTCTCTTCCTTTCTTTTTCCTTCCTCCCCTTTTCTTCCTTCCTTCGTTCCTCCTTTCCTTTCTTTTCTTTTTTCTTCCTTCCTTCCTTTCTTTTCCTTCCTCTCATTTTTCTTCCTTCCTTCCTTCCTTTCCTCCTTCCTCCCTTCCTTTGTTTTCTTATTTTTTCCTTCCTTCCTTTCTTCCCTTTTCCCTTTCTTTCACACTTCTTCCTTCCTTCTTTGATAATTTCGCCTCTATTCCCGTCACACACTTCCTTACACATCTCCCTCATTTCCTCTGTCTTCTCTTCTTTTCCCCTTTCCCTTTCCTTCCCTCCTTCACCAGCTTATGCATTTTTCTTTCCTTTTCATTTCTTCTTTTAGTCATTCCTTTAATTAGTTTTTCTTCCTTTCTTTTTACTTTCTAGTCCTTATCTTCCTTCCTTCCTTTCTCTTTTCTTCCTTCCTACCTTTCTTTCATTCTTTGTCCTTTCCTCTCTTTTTTTCTTACTTCTCCTTTATCTTCCTTCTTTTTCCTTCTTCGGTCCTTCCTTTTACTTCCTCTCTATATTTTTGTATTTTTCTTCCTCCCGTTTTTTTCATTATTTTCTTCCTTCCTTCCTGCCTCCCTTCATTTCGTTTCCTTTCTTTTCCATTTCTTTCCTTTTTTCTTTCTATCTTATCTGTTTCTTTCCTTCCCTCCTTTCTCCGCTTCTCCTCTCTCCATCTCTCTGCCACGATCACCTCACCAACACTACCATTACCAAACACTTCCGAACACTCATCAATCTTACTTCTCGTTTTCTCTCTCGCGTCTTTTCACTCCCTCGCCCTTCCTTCCGTCCTCCTTCTAATGCAACTGTCCTTCCTTCCCTTCCTTCCTTCCTGCCCCTCACCCCGCCGCCCTCCGCCCCCCACCGCTCTCGATCCGCCCGTGTCTCCGTAACGCACCTACAAATTTTCTATTATCGTTGTGTTATTATCCAAATTTACATGCAAATTTGCGACCATCACTCTCATCCTGTGGCTTTATCTCCCTCGCCTTTGTTCACGTCCAACCGCACGCATGACTCTCTCTCTCTCTCTCTCTCTCTCTCTCTCTCTCTCTCTCTCTCTCTCTCTCTCTCTCTCTCTCTCTCTCTCTCTCTCTCTCTCTCTCTCTCTCTCTCTCTCTCTCTCTCTCTCTCTCTCTCTCTCTCTCTCTCTCTCTCTCTCTCTCTCTCTCTCTCTCTCTCTCTCTCTCTCTCTCTCTCTCCTCAGACATCACACCACAAATCCAACACACTTGTCGCGCGCACACACACACACACACACACACACACACACACACACACACACACGACATTCTATATATCTTTGTTTGTTTCTTTGTCTGTCTATGTTACTTTCTCTCTCTCTCTCTCTCTCTCTCTCTCTCTCTCTCTCTCTCTCTCTCTCTCTCTCTCTCTCTCTCTCTCTCTCTCTCTCTCTCTCTCTCTCTCTCTCTCTCTCTCTCTCTCTCTCTCTCTCTCTCTCTGTGTGTGTGTGTGTGTGTGTGTGTGTGTGTGTGTGTGTGTGTGTGTGTGTGTGTGTGTGTGTGTGTGTGTGTTTCTCTCTTCCTCAGACACACACACACACACACACACACACACACACACACATACAAACTTTTCTGTCGTGTCTTTATCCTGAACTTTTCTTACTTTCTTTTTCTTCTTTTCTTCTTTTCTTGTTCTCATCTTCGATGCACTTATCTTCCTTTCATAAATTACTAAAACCTTCTCAGTTATCTTCATTATATTACTTTGTGTCAACTGTAAAAATTCATACTTAGTGTCAGCAGCATTTTTTTTTTTTATTTCCTACCTTAGCAACGAAAAAAAAAAATCGGATTGAAATATCTATCAGGATTTTATTACTAATTGGTTTTGGCCATTACTACACAGTGTTATATTCCCACTGTGGATAACTTAATTTTCTCACTATCGGGGATGCGTGAAAGCGATGAGCCGGAGCAAAATATTCGATACAAACAAAACAAAATCATGGATATATGAATCACACCGCCGCGAACACATAAAAAAAAAAACATTGCTAACTCACTAAATATGTAATGAGTGAGTAACTGTATGCAAATAAATATAGACAGATAGATAGAAAGCAATAAATACTTAGATGAAAGACTGACAAACAGGCCCTCGGAGATACTGGCAGCCAGACAAACAGATAGACAAAGATATGTATGTAAAATGGAGAGACACATGTGTATCATGGCAATGTAAACATGTATCCCAGTGACAACAGGACGTGGAGCATTTATTATTCCTACAAAAATATCTAACAAAAAAATAGAGCGTCCATTTATCGAGTCTATGAAAACAAAATCATATTCCATTATGCAAATGCCAATTTTGTGGTGTACTCTCCCCTCTCTCTCGCTCTCCCTCCTCACGTGCTCCTTTGGCCCTCCAGGCTGAAGTGACGATCTTTTCACATTCAAGGTGCAGAAGCCTTGCCAAACTATCACTAGACTCATAAAACTACTCATGGAAACACTAACACAGCATCTAACAAAGCCTTATCAAATACTGGTGGGCAAGCCTCCCACCGAAACGTTTGTGAGCACGAGCCTGAGAAACACCATATTGCTTCGTCCACAAAGGTTAGGTGGCCACGCTGTACATTGCGGGTTAACGGGTCGCCGCGGGGCCCGGACAGATGGGGGACCCGCCGGCCGCCGCACCATCACGGGCCAGTATTTGTTTTGGTGCAGGGGCGGAAACATACGCCGACAAGCGGTTAGATTATAATGTAGGTTAAAGGTGCTTTGCCATATCCCCTTCACAATGACTGATGATTAGGAGGCTGACGGACGCATGGACACACACACACACACACACACACACACACATCTAGTTCATTCTTCTTTCAACCCACGAGCTTCATTCCACTCAGTAAACTCTATCTATTTTGTTACCTAGCAATTAATCAGCCCTACACTTCCTTGTAGAGATGCTTTAGTCACGTAATCTAAGATAACATGAAAAGGACATCGACATCAATAAAGTCATGTACTGAGTCCAGTTTGTGTTGATGCTTATGTCAGAACACACTTACCTAACTAACACCACGAAGCCTGCTCTGTCATCACGACTGAAAAGAGAGAAAATAATAAGTTAGGTTATATACTACAGCAAAATTCAGCAAGACAATATTTAGAAAGGGAATAACAACAACAGCAGTAATAACAATAACAATAACATCACCACCAACAACAAAGATAATAACAAAGAAAAAAAGATACTATATGTGTGTGTAATTCACCACGACCTGATGACGACCTGCACTCGTCATCGCCAGCAAGTAACCAGTCATGAGCAAGGTTCATTATAGTCAATCTCTGGGTATTGCCGGGACCTTCACACACCACACCCCCCATCTCCCTTGCTGAAGGGGGGACAGTAACCGCTGTTTGTCAGTGGTAAACTCCCGCCCTGAGCTAAGCTCGAGCCTCGGCCTGTCAGGCCGAGAAGTCTGGCAGCGGGCGAAGTCTGCGCGCGTATTTATCGGCGTCGCAGACGCCGATCAACAGATTGTCCATCTTCTTGTTCTCTTCAAGTTGTTTTCCTGGCATATCCATACACCGTATACATGACGTTGTATAATAACATTTGTTAGCCCTGATGTACCCTACAACATGGCATTATAGATTTTTTTTTTTTCGTCTTGGCCTGTGGCGCCGGTAGGTCTTCATAGTAGGGCCTGATGGTCGGCCCCAGCCGGTTGTGGCACAGGCAAGTGTTTATAGTGGCGCCATCTTTACTTTTCAGCATTTTCCATTTTAGACCCCTAGTTGCATAATGTAAAGTGTTGGAGGTGTGTTGGAGGGTCATGCGACGCCGATCTAGCACAGTTTTTGTGCTATTAACACTTGTTAATTTTTATCGTGATAGCCTATAGCGCCGGTAGGCTTTCTTCATGGGCCTGGTGGTCGGCCCAAGCCCGTCATGGCGTAGGCGAGTGTTTATAGTGGCGCCATGTATTCTTGGCTCATGCTGCCCCCCGAAGCTCATTCTTGAATGACTTGGACGGTTCTTCTAGACCAGTGGTTCCCAACCTATGGTCCGCGGACCGGTTCCAGTTCGTGGCTTATGATTTGCTGGTCCGGGAAATTGCTTTACAAGTGACTTTTTGTTTTGTTCATAATTTAAGAAAATAATAATCTGTCAAAGCATTTTTTTTCAAATAAGTAGTTATAATGAAATAAAAATTGAATGAAACGTTTAGAGTACGGTGTAACACCCGCCGGACAGACGAGGAAGAAAGAAGAAGAAAAAATAAAGAAGAGAGAGAACGAGAGAAAAGAAAAAGACAAGAAAGAGAAGAGGAGCTAAAGCCAGCGAGAGGGAGATCGGATTTGTAATTTCATTTTTAAAATATGAGATATTACATTTTGGTGTATTGATAGATCTTGCAATAGGTACATGAATCTGTCACCATGACAGCGAGTCTTTTCCATGTCTGCTGTAGTACTAAGTGCTGTAGATTATGTAGTATTTTTTCCCTCATGGCGTCCATTTGAATAATTTTGCCTTTATAATCACTTTACTTTGTATAATGTGAAACATCACATTACATGGTATTGTCCCTGTGAGTTTTAAATTGCTAAAAAAATAAAATATCCATTTGAACTATATGAATGTATGCTTGGATCTATGCCTATGGTACTGGTCCGCAGAATTTTTTCACCTACTCGACTGGTCCGTGGCTTTGAAAAGGTTGGCAACCACTGCTCTAGAGTCCGGGTTGATGGGTGGTCTTCAGGACACCATGTGGGTAGTCTCAGGCTACTCGGCGGTGACTGAAAAATCCCAGGTGGTAGAGTGGGGATTCGAACCCGCGTCGTCCAGAACGCGGTAAATACGGGGCCCGCACGCTAACCACTCAGCCACCGCCTCCCCGTGTGTGGATAGAAAGGGAAGAAGGGGAGGGGGGGGGGGCACTTTATGTTAAAGACACACTTAAATATTTCGCTAACAACTCTGTTCAAACAAATGGCGACTCAGAATCAGTTTGGGTGGACGTCCACAAAGGGATAGACAAACTAATTCTAGGGGTTCTTTACAGGCCACCCAACCTCAGCAGGCAGGACACTGATATATTACTGCAAGAGGTAGGCAGGGCGAGCAGGAGCAAAAATGTCTGCATAATGGGGGATTTTAACTATAGGAATATAGATTGGGAAGGCGTGGTGGGTGATCTAGAATCTGAGAATTTTCTGAAAGTAATACATGATCATTTTCTCAAGCAGGCAGTGACTGAGCCCACCAGAGGAAATAGCATTTTAGACTTAATCCTGACTAACAACGAGAATATGATCAGTGAGCTAGATGTTGGGGGAGAATCAGGTGGCAGTGACCACAGGGAAATCAGGTTTAAATTAGACTGGGCGGTGACACATGAACTCAACCCTGTGTTGGTGCCTGACTTTAGAAGAGCTGATTATGAGGGGCTCAGAAGACACCTTGAGGAGGTAAATTGGGGAACCTTAGGGCTGGATGATTGATTGATTGATTGATTGATTGATTGGCCTCAAGGTAGTTACATAGATTATTTTACACATTGTCTTTAAAAGCCACTAGTCCATTGAGCCGTAGCTCTCTTATGGACTACATGTTATATATATTTATATATAAGTGAGCATAACAGGTGCGACAAGGTCTCTCAAAAATATATTAAAGATTGCAAAAAAATTAAGTATGGCTAACTCAGAATGCATACTATATACATGTGCACCCCAATACAAAATTAATGAAAATAGGCTTTTGTTCCTGATTAATAGAACAAAGTGATAATACTAATAATAATAATAACAATAACAATAGCAACAAAAATACTACTAACAGCAATAATAGTTTCATAACAATATTACTAATAACAATGATAATAACAATAAAAAAAAATAATAATAATGACAGACATGATAATAATGATAGACATGATAATAATGATAGACATGATAATAATGATAGACATGATAATAATGATAGACATGATAATAGTGACAGTAGTAACGCATAATAATAATAATAATAATAATAATAATAATAATAATAATAATAATAATAATAATAATAATAATAATAATAATAATAATAATAATAATAATAATAATAATAGTGATAATAAAATTATAATAGTGATACTGATCCTGAACATTACTATTACATATTCTAATAGTAGTAGTAGTAGTAGTAGTAGTAGTAGCAGCAGTGGTAGTAGCAGTAGTAGCAGTAGTAGTAGCAGTAGAGAAGGGAGGGAAAGGGGGAAGGAGAAGGATAGGGGGAAAGCATAGCAAGCACTCTTTAACATGCCTTAATGTGAGGTAGTTAAGGTATATATTTCACTGAAAAATATTAAGTATAATTACCATGTAACAATGAAAATAAATTTCTTTTAAATGAGACTAGACTATCATTATTTAGAAGGGACTGAGGCAAGTTATTCCAGCTTTTTGATCCCCGTGACAGAACACTCTGCTGGGCGTGTGTGCTCCTGCATAACGGTGGACGCAATTGATGAGTTCTACGGGGCACAGAGCGGGGCATCACAGTAAAGCCAGGGTATACAGGGAAAGAGTGAAGAGCTTTGTGTACAAATAAGTTAGTTTGAAGGTATATAATATCGGGAAGCTTTAACAACCTAAGATCTCTAAAAATACAGTTTGTATGAGCATACCGATCTTTAAAGAACATAACACGTAAGAGTTTTTTTTGTGAAATAATCAGGCTGTCGATGAAGGTGTTACAGGCGCCTCCCCATATGGCACAACAGTATAGAAGGTGCGGATATATTAGAGATAAATAAATTTGCCGTAAAGAGTTTTGGTTCAAACAATCTCTTAGTCTGTATATTACGCCCGTTAGCAGGGCTACCTTTGATTTTACCATGTCAATGTGTTGTTTCCATGTTAATTTATTATCGATAGTTATACCTAAAAATTTAAAATCAGTAACTACATTTAATGCAAAATTATTAATTTTTATTGATGTATGAACTGGCTGAGTCGTGAGTGGACTAGAAATCATGAACTTAGTTTTGTTAATATTTAATGTTAATTTATTACTCATGATCCAATTTGATACATTGATAAGCTCAGTATTTAAAGTGTCTGTTATCTCTTCAAGATCATGTCCTTGAATGAAAATTGTGGTATCGTCGGCAAATAAAAGGAATTTTAATTTATTGCTGCTATGAATTATGTCATTGATATATATTAAGAAAAGAATCGGGCCAAGAATTGATCCCTGGGGCACACCACATGCGGAATCTGTATATGGCGATGACACATTGTTAAACGATGTACATTGTTTCCTGTGTGCTAAGTAACTTTTGAACCAATTATGCGCATTGCCACGAATTCAATAAACAAACAATTTATCTAGTAGAATGTTATGAGAAATGGTGTCAAAAGCCTTAGTGAGATCACAGAACACAGTTATCTGGAACATTTTTGCATCCAAAGCATTGTAAATATTTTGACATAGATGGTGAAGTGCTAATTCAGTAGAATACTTAGGACGGAAGCCATACTGAACGGAGGTGAGGAGTGAGTGTTTGGACAGGTAATTCATTAGTCTTACTGACATCATTTTTTCAAAAATTTTGCTAAAGCTGGGTAAGATGGAAATAGGTCTGTAATTAAGTGGTAATGAAGAGGGCCAGATCTCAAGGCTGGAGCCGGAAAGACAGGGGAATCATGTAGAAATGACCTACAATCATTTAGTTAGAGTAATTGCAGAGGGTCAGACAGCATATCCCTTACCATGCACGTAGGAAGGAAAATAACGACCCCACATGGATGACCCGCAGACTCAAGCATGAGATAGTCTTAAAGAGAGGAATTTATAGGAAAATAAAGAACGGAGAAACCCACCTCAGGGGTAGGTATGTTGAGCTAGCCAAGTCGGTGAAGAGGAACACCCGCCTAGCAAAAAGAAATTATGAGATTAGGGTAGCCAACGAGGCCAAGAGCGATCCCAAGGGCTTCATCAAATTGTACAGAACGAAAACAAGGGACAAAATTGGACCGTTGAAAACTAACACAGGTGAGCTCGTTGAGAATGGAGAATATATGACCCAAATGATGAATGACTATTTCCTCTCAGTTTTCACGCAGGAAAATCTAACAACCATTCCGGAGAGAGTTCAGGTATATGAGGGCGAAGAGAGCGACAAGTTGAGGGATGTGATCATCACTAGGCAAGTAGTCCAGGATGAGATTAGTAGGTTGAAGAAAAACAAATCGCCGGGCCCAGACGAAGTATTCCCAAGGGTGCTGAAAGAGTGCAAGGAGGACTTCAGTGGCCCGCTTACCGATATCTTTAAGATGTCGGTAAATTCTGGGTATGTGCCCAGTCAATGGAAAGTAGCTAATGTGACGCCGATTTTCAAAAAGAGAGACAAGTTAGCCACCTCAAATTATCGCCCAATTAGCCTAACGTCAGTTGAAGGAAAGATGTTGGAGTCAATTATAGCCGAAAGCATTCGGGACCATCTAGAAAAGCATAGTTTAATTCATGATTCACAGCATGGATTCACAAAGGGTAGTTCTTGCCTTACTAACCTCGGTTGACCGAGATGAAAACTATGACATATTGTATCTAGATTTCGGTAAAGCGTTCGACAAAGTTCCCCATCATCGGCTAATACTAAAACTACAGGCTCACGGCATAGATGGGAAAGTTTTGAACTGGATCAGGGCGTGGCTTAGTGGTAGGAAGCAGAGAGTTCAAATCAATGGTAAAAAATCTGAATGGGGCAGTGTTACGAGTGGCGTCCCACAAGGGTCGGTGCTGGGTCCTCTGCTCCTTATTATTTATATCAATGACTTGAACACAGGAATTAGTAGTGATGTCAGCAAGTTCGCAGATGATACCAAGATCGGTAGAGTAATCCAATCAGACAGGGACGTTACCGTTCTCTAGGATGAGCTTGACAGACTATATTATTGGGCGGGGAAGTGGCAGATGGAATTCAATGTCGGGAAGTGTAGCATTCTGAGTGTAGGTAGGAATAACCCCTCACACAATTACTCCTTAAATGGCACTCCTCTAAGTAGGTCAGCGTGAGAGAGACTTAGGAGTCCTAGTGAGCGCTGACCTCCGTCCTAGGGCTCAATGCATTCAGGCTAAAAATCGGGCAAACAGAGTACTTGGTTTCATCTCAAGGAGCGTAAGCAATAGGAGCGCTGAAGTCATCCTCAAACTTTACTTAGCACTAGTTAGACCTCATCTCGATTATGCAGTTCAGTTCTGGTCCCCCTACTATAGAATGGATATCAAGATGTTAGAATCTGTACAGAGGAGGATGACAAAGATGATTCAGGGGGTAAGAAACTTGCCTTATGAAGACAGGCTGAAGCAGTTAAATCTACACTCGCTAGAAAGGCGAAGGTTGCGAGGAGACTTGATCGAAGTCTATAAATGGATGAAGGGCTTTAATAAAGGGGATGTCAATAAGATTTTGATAGTAAAAGAGCCAGGTAGGACCCGTGGCAATGGTTTTAAGTTAGATAAATTCAAATTTAACAAAGACATAGGCAAGAATTGGTTCACCAATAGAGTGGTGGACGAATGGAACAGGCTTGGGAGCCATGTTGTGGGTGCCAATACCATAGATACATTCAAGAAGAGGTTAGATAATGCCATGGTAAGGTGGGTTGAGTGTACAGGAGCTGCCTTGTATAGGCCAACCGGCCTCTTGCAGACTCCTTACGTTCTTATGTTCTTATGTTATGTCCCTCGTCAGTCCCCTCCCTGCTGCATATCGTCCCTTGTTTTCCTTCTCATCGCTTTCGTCTTCCAAGTCACCGGATAGCGAAGTCAAGCCGTCCTGGGCGCGACAAGGAAAACATGAGAGCCAGTGTTCCCTTTCCCACAGCTTGTCTTGTGTGTGCGGGTGAACCGGAGAAGAAACCGAACCCTCTCACCCTTCTCTCTCTCTCTCTCTCTCTCTCTCTCTCTCTCTCTCTCTCTCTCTCTCTCTCTCTCTCTCTCTCTCTCTCTCTCTCTCTCTCTCTCTCTCTCTCTCTCTCTCTCTCTCTCTCTCTCTCTCTCTCTCTCTCTCTCTCTCTCTCTTTCTCTTTCACGCCCGAAAACATTAGACTTTATAATGATGCCAGGCGACGAGTAAAAAGACTAGTAGGTCAGGCAAAGCGTAGATACGAAGAAAATATTGCAGCCAACTGTAAAAATAATCCGAAATCTTTCTTCAGTTACATAAACAACAGAAAGGCGATCAAAAGTGGTATTGGACCTTTAACAAACAGCGACGGTGCACTAGTGACTGACAGCCAACACATTGCAAACCTCTTAAACAATTACTTTTCCTCGGTGTTTAATACTAACAGTCTTCCTCTCGCTACCACCAACACCAGTACTATTGTAAATCTCGAGCATGCATTGCCTAATTTTGAAATAACAACCGATGAAGTCCTTAAAGCTCTCCATTCACTTAAAACAAATAAAAGTCCTGGACCTGACAAAGTATATCCAACTCTGCTGAAAGAAACAAAGAGCGAAATACTCTCCTCCCTCACAACCGTATTCAATATGTTCTTGCGACAAGGCATCGTCCCTTCAGATTGGAAAAAGGCTAACGTGACACCGATTTTCAAGAAAGGAGACAAAAAAGTACCAGGTAATTACAGGCCCATTAGTCTAACTTCGGTTGTAGGTAAGCTACTTGAGGGCATAATTAGAGACAAAATTGTGAATTACCTTGAAAGCCACTCATTGATTGGGGACTCACAACATGGCTTCCGAAACAAAAGATCCTGCCTATCAAACCTATTAACCTTTTATAACGACCTCTTCACTGTTTATGACGTAACCAAATCACTGGACGTAGTCTATCTTGATTTCCAGAAAGCGTTTGATAAAGTCCCGCATCATAAATTACTTTACAAATTAAAGCAAATAGGTATTGACGGTCAAGTAAACCAATGGATCGCGAATTGGTTGAGCAACAGACAACAAAGAGTAGTGATTGACGGATTTAACTCAGAGTGGGCGCCTGTCACTAGTGGCGTCCCTCAGGGCTCGGTCCTTGGCCCAGTGCTCTTCATTATTTACATCAACGACGTGGATGTTGGACTCAATAACCGCATTAGTAAATTTACAGACGACACAAAGATTGGCAACTCGGTTCTCACTGACGAAGACAGGCAAAGCCTCCAAGAGGATTTGCACAAAATTTCAGCTTGGTCGGATAGATGGGAGATGCCCTTTAATGTAGACAAGTGCCAGGTCCTTCAAGTTGGAACGAGGAATAAGAAGTTCGAATACGAAATGCGCGGCGTTAAACTCAAAAGCGTTCAATGCGTCAAAGACTTGGGGGTCAAAATCGCGTCAAACCTCAAATTCTCACAGCAATGCATCGATGCAGCAAATAAAGCGAACAGAATGTTGGGCTTCATTAAAAGAAACTTTGTATTCAAGAATAAAGATGTAATACTCCCGCTCTACAACAGTTTAGTCAGACCCCACTTGGAATATGCGGTACAGTTTTGGTCTCCCCACCATGCAAAGGATATTGCTAAATTAGAAGGTGTTCAGCGTCGGGCAACGAAAATGATCCCTTCCTTGCGCAACAAATCCTACGAAGAAAGGCTTTCTACCCTTAACATGTTCTCTCTTGAGAAACGTCGCCTCCGAGGAAAACTGATCGAATGTTTTAAAATACTTAATGGTTTCACGAATGTAGACAGATCAACATTGTTTATGATCGATGACACTTTGCGCACGAGGAACAATGGCGTAAAACTCAGATGTAGACAAGTAAATTCAGACTGCACCAAATTTTTCTTCACCAACGTTGTAGTGCGAGAATGGAATAAGCTTCCACCGTCAGTGGTCCAGTGTAACACGATTGACTCCTTCAAAAATAAGCTCGACCGTCACTTCCTTCAACTTAATATCAACTAGAGTAGAAATGCAACGTTTTGGAGTCTTCTGATTAATGTAAAATCACTTAGGTTTAAGGACAGACCACCCTGGACCATGGGGTCTGTGTGGTCTGATTTTCTATGTAAATCTATGTAAATCTCTCTCTCTCTCTCTCTCTCTCTCTCTCTCTCTCTCTCTCTCTCTCTCTCTCTCTCTCTCTCTCTCTCTCTCTCTCTCTCTCTCTCTCTCTCTCTCTCGGTCTGTTTATCTATCTTTGTTTCTCTCTCTCTCTCTCATTCTTGCTTCATGTCTTCATCAGTGTGGACGAGAGAAGGAATTGAACTCTCATCCTTCTGTCCGTCTGTTTGTCTATCTGTATTTCAACCTGAACATACTTTATCCTCTCTCTCTCTCTCTCTCTCTCTCTCTCTCTCTCTCTCTCTCTCTCTCTCTCTCTCTCTCTCTCTCTCTCTCTCTCTCTCTCTCTCTCTCTCTCTCTCTCTCTCTCTCTCTCTCTCTCTCTCTCTCTCTTTCTCGTGGGAATCTAATAATTTATGAAAACAGCTATTTTATGTCACTGCTATTTGTTCACGATTACTAAATTCAGTCATGCATCGAACGCAACGATCAACAGAGGACGGAGAAATAATACATATAAAGGTATTAGTAGCACAAAGTTTTGCACCGATAAACAAAGAACGCAGAAATAATATATGTAGCGTTATCATTACCAGAAGAAAGTTTACTCTTCCAACTCTCTAATATTCTTGACGTCTGCCTCTCACTCATCAGAAGCGACGCGTGTCACCGCCGCGTGTGGAGACGCCTTGGGTACGCGGACACCACTCGCTCTGCAGTCTTACTAAGGCAGGTGTTATAAGACACTTTCGCTTCTCACATCAGCTCTTTCTAAAGGTAAAAGAGGGGGTCAGTAGGGTTCTAATGAGTGTTTCTTCAGGTTCATGGTAAAGAAGAAGGGCCAAACTACCACCAGAGTCATAAAACTACTCCTGGAAATGCCCACAACTCCTACGAAAGCCTTGTCAAATATGTGTTCTTGGGCGGCGAAATGTCTTATAATACGACCCTAATATAATTGTGTGAAGGAAGTTTTGTTCGAAAGTGAACTATCTAAAGAATGTATCTACTGGCCATAATGGAAGTTAAGAAAATGTCTGGCAACAAGTAACTTCCACAACTACACCATTACACTTAATAACCAGCCACCATTACCAAGATTTCCACATCACATGTTATACTGGAGCTAAATATTGATGTTTAAGATTTGTGAGTCTGCTGTAATGTGTATATTATAATGTACATGTGTATATATGACTGTACGTGTGGCGACACCCGGTCGGTGTCGCACAACAGGATGTCTAACAACACGTCGTGCTTTTGGCCGTGGGAAGCTGTGATGAACTGACACTAGGATCAGCAAATGATGACTTTCATCAGCCGTCGTCAACCGGAACCCACACCCTTCCGGACGAACTACAAGCAAATAAAACGGGCGAACAACGCGGAGAAGAGGGAAAAGACGGGTGACGGGCTGGCGAGCGGTGCTCTGCCGCCCCGCGCCCTGCAGCGGTGTGGCTGTCTCTGATTTCGTGCGTCTCGCTCACGTAAACTGTAAACCTTATGTAGTACAACTGTTAATATAGTTAAAATACATTTGGTATTTGTATTAACCTGAGAGAGAGAACTATAGTGAACTAAAGTGAACTTATAACGGCTACCGCTCGGCCACACATCACTTAACTAAAAGGTTATTGTGTTGTCTCAACCACTTCAATCAACTGGAGGACGCAGGCAACGGTACACCGGACCTGACGTGAGATAACAGTTCGCGCCTTAATCATTAAAATGATTAACTATTAACACATAACACGAACCACTTAAAGTTAGTAACAAGAAAGGCTAACACTGGGAATACAAACATAAGAGTGAGAATAAGAATGGGGAATGGTTCTGAACTCACTGGTAACAAGTAAACTCACAACTACACCATTACTCTTAACACCCAGCCACCACGAACAAGATTTTCTCCCTACATGTTATACTGGAGCTCAATATTGATGGTAATGATTTGTGACCCTAAGAACGTAAGAGTAAGAATAAGAATAAGATTTGGGAATGGCTCTCAACTCATTACACCCATTACACTTAACAACCAGACACCATTAACACGACCTTCACCCTACATGTTATACTGGAGCTCAATATTGATGGCAAAGATTTGTAAGCCTGGGAATACGAACATAAGAGGAAGAATAAGAATGGGGAATGGTTCTGAACTCACTGGCAACAAGTAAACTCACAACGACACCCATTACTCTTAACACCCAGCCACCACGAACAAGATTTACTTATAGTTAGAGCAAAGGACGCAGCTAAACGGCAAACAACAAGAGAAAAGTAGCAAATAAAAGTCCTCTGCAGCTCCATTGGTGCGGGAAGGGTTCGTCAGGCCGTAAAATCAGATGCAATTGAGCCCATACTGCAGCACAAAGGGATGTAATTTGGCCGTAACGAAGGAATGTTTTATGTTTCCGAGAATGATTAGCATGAAGGCAACGGGTAGCTTACTGAGGCTTAATAGTTCACTGCATGGATTATGGTTTTCATAAGGGAAAAGTGAAAGAAAGAAAGAAAGGAGAGAGATAGAGGTAAAGAGATAAAGATAAGGGTGAAAAAAGAGAGAAAGAAAGGTAAAAAAAGGAAATAGAGGTAAAGGAAGTATAAAGAAGGAAGAACTGAAAGAAAGAAAGAAAGACAGGTAAAGAAAAGAAAGGAAAGAGATGGAGGCAAAGAAGGGAAAAGGAAGGAAGAAGTGAAAGAAAGAAACGAAGGTAAATGAAATAAAGGAAAGAGATAGCGGTGAAGAAGGGATAAAAACTGGCATAAAGAAGGAAGAGATGAAAGAAAGGAGAGACAGGCGTAGAGAGAGACGGAAGAAGTGAAAGAAAGAGGCAAATGAAAGTGAGGAGAGAGACAGAGGTAAAGAAAGGCATGACACTTGTTTCGTTCTTCTTATAATATTGTAACTATGCTAAAAAATACTGTCCTTTAATGTTAACTACAATGTTAGTAGTTAGTTGGTGGTTGATGTCATCAGTGGGACTACAAAGGTATTCTCAGGCTTTATGGAGGATTATTTAATCATATCAAAACAAATCCTCTCATAATCACAGTTAAAATGTTGTTCAAATATTAGCGGCTGGCACGGTGGCGAACAAGGATTTACGTGACGCGAACTCAGTGATAAAATTGTCTGTTAAATGTTAATGCAATGACGGAACAAGACAACAAGTTTATTAATTCT
>NW_026112234.1:105000-170000 GCF_024679095.1 Eriocheir sinensis
GCCATAACGGGCTGGGGTCAACTACCAGGCCCCGCTGAGAAAGCCTACCTCCTCCTCCTCCTCCGTTTTCTTCTTCTTCTTCTTCTTCTTCTTCTTCTTCTTCTTCTTCTTCTTCTTCTTCTTCTTCTTTCCTTCTCCTACTCTTCCTACTACTCCTCCTCTCCTCTCCTCTCCTTTCTTCTCCTCTCCTCCTCCTCCTACTCCTAACCGTCACCTATATAACCGAGAAATGACCGACAGCAGTGACGCCGCCTGACACACCAAGCCAAGGACGAATCAATCAGGGTTTCCGCCGTCTGAAGGCCACCAACGCGTCCTTCGTTCACGCTCCTATTCATTAACGTGTGTATTTGAGGCGCCCAGTGATCGATGACTGAAACTTCCTTATGAAATGATTTGATAGTGTATGCTTGCGTTGGGGGGGATTGGAGGGAGAGAGAGAGAGAGAGAGAGAGAGAGAGAGAGAGAGAGAGAGAGAGAGAGAGAGAGAGAGAGAGAGAGAGAGAGAGAGAGAGAGAGAGAGAGAGAGAGAGAGAGAGAGAGAGAGATGGGGGGGGGAGCGAAGGGAAGGGTAGGAGGAGAAAATGGAGAAGGTATGGAGGAAAGTGAGGGAGAGAGGGAGAGAAAAAGGGGAGAAGGAAGAGAAAAGAATTGAACGAAAGGGAAGGAAAGCAAGATAAAGTTATATCCTCCTCCTCCTCCTCCTGCTCCTCCTTCCCTCCTTCTTTTTCTTCTTCTTTCTCTCCTCGTATACTCCTACTCCTCTTCTTCTCTCTTCATTCCTTCACTTCCTTTCCTTCCTGAGAAAAAAGAGAGAAGGAAGGGAAGTGAAGGGAAGGGAAGGAAAGAAGGAAAAGGGTAGGAGGAGGAGGAGGAGGAAAGGGAGGGGGTGAGGTGGGGGTCTATGCAATAACATCAGAAAATTTAACGACAGAAAAAAAAAAAAAAAAGGTTTGATGGGCAATTGGCAACAAATCACTTCATGCGTGTAACTGTGACGTTTTATTCATTCATTTATTTATTCTCGGTAAAAGTGTGATGGGAAACTGTGATGAAGGAAAACAGAACAAAAAAAAATTAATAGAAAATAATAGTAATGGAAAAAAAACTGCATGCCAGTTAAACTTTATAACACACACACACACACACACACACACACACACACACACACACACACACACACACACACACACACACACACACACACACTCTCTCTCTCTCTCTCTCTCTCTCTCTCTCTCTCTCTCTCACACACACACACACACACACACACACACACACACACACACACACACACACACACACACACACACACACACACACACACACACACACACACACACACACACAACCCCCCCCCCTCCCATAGACACACATACAACTAACTTCTAATTATACTTTTTCTATTATATTCCACAAACAAACCCGTTGCGGTAATCATCGAGGCGGCGACATTCACACGGACTCCACATGTACACGACGCAACACAATGCAACATAAAATATATTCTCGACAAACTGGCGGCGGTGGACTACAACACAACCGCCGCCGCGACCCATGTTTCCAGTCGCCGGGCCGTGAACACATCAGCACAAGTACAACACTGTGTTACAAGCAAGCAAACGCGTGAACTCTATTATCCAATATAGTGTTACAAACAAAGTCCTCTACAATATGACAACGGCGAGGTGTTAATCCTTTCTATAATGCAATACAGTGTTACACGTAAAAACCTTCGAGATACGGTATTAACATTGTATGAACCCTCTCTATTGTACCCATCACTGTGTTACTAGCAAAAACCTCGGAGACATGGCGACAGCAATGTATGAATTTTCCCAATAAGACTGCACTGTGTTAGAAGCAAAACCCTAATAGATACATAGCGTGCGTGAATCCTCTCTGTTACTTAAAGCTGTCTCACAAGCAAATACCTCTGAGATATATATTTTTTACAGCAAAGGAAGCAGTTTAAGGGAAAAAGGAAGAAAGAAAGAAAGAAACCAATAGTGGACAAAAAAAAAAGCCAGCTATTCACTGTCCCTTTTTGTAATGGTATCAACAAGGTGTGAATCCACTTTTAATGCTATATGTACAATGTTACAAGCAAAAACCTCTGCGATAATGTAATAACAATGTGCGAATCCTTTCTACAAGACTATACTGTTACAAGTAAAAACATTCAAGGGATGGCAACAACTTCCTTCTATGTTTCTATGTTATCTAAATACTATAATCGGAGACGGTCGAGGTGTGGTGAATAATTTTCGGAGAGCAAACAAGAATGAAAGGGAGAACAAGAAAAATAATGTAAAAACTGCGTTATAAGGATACAACTCATTCGTCTCCACTCCAGGAATCGAACCCATGCAGGACCTATTGATCATGCGGCGAACTTGCTAACTATACTGCCCTGTGGAGCTGCGCGTGTATCTGTGACATTGGGAATTTGCACCAGACGTCCCCCCCCCCCCACACACACACACCATTGCTTGCCTGACACCCTCGGCAGTACCTAATTCAACACTCCAGGACGTACCCAATGAAGGCAAAAAGAATGGCGAGGAAGAACGGAGGGTACAAATGTAAAATAAAACTGCGCAGCGAATGTAAAAAAGTCAGATAAGAAGGTTTCCGCGAGGTTCAACAACAGCATTTTACAGCCGGGCAGGACGCAACACGCTCCAAGCCCCTCATCATTCGGGGAACTCTTCCGTCAACAGTCTTGTTTTAGGCATTAGTTTTTCTTCCGGGAATGTGCTCGTGTGTGCAGGGCTCCGGATGACTCGTGGTGCGGGGAGAGCGGTGTTTGGATAAGTCGACACAGGATGTAAATATTTCCGCTGATATTCTGAATGACGCTCAACAATAATATTTTCGCTGGCAGTCTAAATCCATCTAACCAGTAATACTTCCGCTGACAGTCTGAACGCAGCCTAACAATAATATTTCTGCTGACAGTCTGAACGCAGCTTAACAATAATATTTCCAATGATCCTTTAAATGCAGCTTAACAATAATATTTCTGCTGACAGTCTGAATGCAGCTTAGTAATTTTTCAGCTGGCAGTCTGAATTCAGCTTAACAATAATATTTCTGCTGATATTCTAAACGTCGCTTCACAATAACACGAACTCACGACACACTCAGCTCTTGATTCACTTTTTCTTTCTATAGCAATGGAATGGAAAGGAGTGCTTGCGCCAGGTCGACACAGGAAGCAAATAATTCTTTTTTTGATATTCTAAACGCAGCTTCACAATTACACGAAGACTCACGACACACTCAGCTCCTGATTCATTTTTTCCTTCTACAGCAATGGAATGGAATGGAGTGTTTGCGCCAGGTCGACACAGGAAGCAAATATTTCAACTGATATTCTAAACGCAGATTCACAACAACACGATGGCTTTTGATTGACTTTTTCCACAGCAATGGATGCAGCTCAAGGGCATAAACAACAGACCCACACTTAGTAAGACTTTCGTAGGGACTGGGTGTTTCCACGGGTAGTTTTATGAGCCTGGCGATAGTTCGACGAGGTTCTGCACCATGAATATGAAAAACACTTATGAAAACCCGACTAATCTCCTTTGTGGATGAATGTTAGGTCCGTATTAAACATTTCGGGGCTGTCCCAAACAAGGAGTACAGAACGAGTAGCTTGAAGAGGGTCAATTTCGGTTGGTGAGGTGTCTTGACAGATAGCCCGTGACTTTATCCGCCGAGCTTTCTGAAGGGTCATCGAGTGGCTACCAGTTTACATCACCGCCAATTGTAAGACTGTCTGGGCCAAAGCAAAGAATGTAGTCTCGCAATCTGTGTTTACGAGAGCGTGGGCCGCGGAAGAGCTGACGTTGTAATAGATAAGAAACTGCAGCCTTGTGGAGTTACTGCAGGTTGTTTACTGAAGGAAGGATAAATAACACACGCAAGTTCAGTGTCAAGGGTTATTCTGCTTTATTTATCACAGAAGGAAAAGAAACGAATGAATGTATACTGTTTGCAAATGTGAATAATCCCATCCTATATACCCGGACACACACACACACACAGACCCCACTACTAACTTCCCCCACATAGTTGTTCAAATGGACCGCCGTCTAAAGGAGAAAAACAATAAAAGTACATCAGAGAAACTCGATAGCAGGCCATCAAAGAAAGCCTTCCCTCTTGTAGTCAATCTTCACCGCGGGGGAACACGAGCTGGCGTCTCATTGCTTAATTGAGGATAACTGAGGGACGGACGGACGGGCGGGCTTCAGGTACTGCCAGGGAGTCGCCGCGGGCCGCACAGGGAACCGCGTTACCAGACCGTCGCACTCAGAACACAGCATTTATCAGTTTCAGGCCCAAAAAACTGTCGTGTCCCCACCAATAGCGATATCCAGTAAGAGTTAGTGTTAATACCGTGAAGTACCGATGTTTTCTTGATATACTTATGGACCAGAAACTGAAAAACAAGAGGTTCTAAGTACGGTAATGTTGATAGAGAAGGACGGCCCCGGCAGCCGAGTGGCTTAAAACTACCCACATGCTGTCCAGAAGACCACCTATCAACCCGGACTCTAGATTCTAGGATTAAAGATGAGCTCCGGGAGGGCAGCATGAGCCAATGCAAGATGGCGCCACTATAAACACTCGCCTGCGCCAGAACGGGCTGGGCCGACCATCAGGACCCACCGGGAAGAAGCCTTGGGCCGACCATCAGGCCCCACTGGAAAGCCTACCGGCGCTATAGGCCGCGACGCAAAAAAAAAAAAAAAAAAGCATACATTCCCTTCTCTCTACGGGTTTGTGGCGCCCATTCTTGAACAGGCCAGGTTACGTTAGGTTTATATCGCACTCATAACACAACATTTATCAGTTTCAGGCCCAAAAACGGCCGTAGCCCCGCCAATAACGATATCCAGTAAGAGTTAGTGTTAATACCGTGAAGTACCGATGTTTCTTTTTTGTTCGGCCAGAAACTGAAAAATACGAGGCTCTAAGTATGGTAATGTTGACAAAGAGAAGGACGTCCCCGGTACCATATTTCCCTTCTCTCTGCGGGTATGTGGCGCCCACTCTTGAACAGGCCAGGTTACGTTAGGGAGTCGCCGGTCTTGTGTGTGGAAACAGGGAACGAAAGGAGGAATACGAGGCGCGTAGAGACGACAGGATGAGGGTGACAATATGAGAGAGGAATCTATCAGTCTAGTTAGTGACCATATTCTTAAACATTTCGGCGCCCAAGCTCACATATTTGACAAGGCTGTCGTAGGAGTTTGGGGCATTTCCATGAGTAGTTTTACAAAGTTTCTGTACTTTGAACGTAAGGAAACACTCATAGGGACGCCTATAACTTCTTTTTTGGCCTTTAGAAATGATTGACATAAGGGAAGGGACGCCTAATACTATCGCTTTAGGCCCCGGCAAGACTAGTCGCTGCGCCGCTACCACCGCTGGGCCGGACTGAGAGAAGGAAGTCTCCGGCAAGATTATACGTATATAGTCGCCGCACTGACCACCGCTGGGCCGGGCAGAGAGAAGGAAAGGAATTCCCCGGCAAGATTATACGAATATAGTCGCCGCACTGACCACCGCTGGGCCGGACTGAAAGAAGGAAGTCCCCGGCAAGATTATACGTATATAGTCGCCGCGCTGACCACCGCTGGGCCAGACAGAGAAGGAAAGGAAGTCCCCGGCAAGACCATACGTATAGTCGCCGCGCTGACCACCGCTGGGCCAGACAGAGAAGGAAAGGAAGTCCCCGGCAAGACCATACGTAGAGTCGCCGCGCCGCTGACCACCGCTGGGCCGGACAGAGGAGGAAAGAAGTCCCCGGCAAGACCATACGTAGAGTCGCCGCGCCGCTGACCACCGCTGGGCCGGACAGAGGAGGAAAGAAGTCCCCGGCAAGACCATGCGTATAGTCGCCGCGCCGCTGACCACCGCTGTGCCGGACAGACAACGAAAGAAGTCCCCGGCAAGACCATGCGTATAGTCGCCGCGCCGCTGACCACCGCTGTGCCGGACAGAGGAGGAAAGAAGTCCCCGGCAAGACCATGCGTATAGTCGCCGCGCCGCTGACCACCGCTGTGCCGGACAGAGGAGGAAAGAAGTCCCTGGTAAGACCATGCGTATAGTCGCCGCGCCGCTGACCACCGCTGTGCCGGACAGAGGAGGAAAGAAGTCCCCGGCAAGACCATGCGTATAGTCGCCGCGCCGCTGACCACCGCTGTGCCGGACAGAGGAGGAAAGAAGTCCCCGGCAAGACCATGCGTATAGTCGCCGCGCCGCTGACCACCGCAGGGCCGGACAGAGGAGGAAAGAAGTCCCCGGCAAGACCATGCGTATAGTCGCCGCGCCGCTGACCACCGCAGGGCCGGACAGACAACGAAAGAAGTCCCCGGCAAGACCATGCGTATAGTCGCCGCGCCGCTGACCACCGCTGTGCCGGACAGACAACGAAAGAAGTCCCCGGCAAGACCATGCGTATAGTCGCCGCGCCGCTGACCACCGCTGTGCCGGACAGACAACGAAAGAAGTCCCCGGCAAGACCATGCGTATAGTCGCCGCGCCGCTGACCACCGCTGTGCCGGACAGAGGAGGAAAGAAATCCCCGGCAAGACCATCCATATAGTCGCCGCGCCGCTGACCACCGCTGTGCCGGACAGACAACGAAAGAAGTCCCCGCAAGACCATTGGTCATCCTCTCTTAGCCGTTTCGGTGAAACTTTTGCTATTGCGCTGGACATATCAAAAGCTTCTAATAGGGTCTGGCACAAATCTTTGCTTTCTAAACTACCCTCCTACGGTTTCTATCCTTCTCTCTGTACCTTTATCTCCAGTTTCCTTTCTGACCGTTCTATTTCTGCCGTGGTAGACGGTCACTGTTCTTCCCCTAAATCTATTAACAGTGGTGTCCCACAGGGTTCTGCCCTATCTCCCACTCTTTTTCTGTTGTTCATTGATGATCTTCTTTCCAAAACGAACTGTCCTATCCATTCCTACGCCGATGATTCCACTCTGCATTATTCAACTTCTTTTAATAGAAGACCCACCCTTCAGGAACTTAACGACTCAAGGCTGGAGACTGCAGAACGCTTAGCCTCAGACCTTACTATTATTTCCGATTGGGGCAAGAAGAACCTGGTGTCCTTCAACGCCTCAAAAACACAGTTTCTCCACCTATCCACTCGACACAATCTTCCAAACAACTATCCCCTATTCTTTGACAACACCCAGCTATCACCTTCCTCAACACTAAACATTCTCGGTCTATCCTTAACTCAAAATCTCAACTGGAAACTTCATATCTCATCTCTTACTAAATCAGCTTCCTCGAGGCTGGGCGTTCTGTAATGTCTCCGCCAGTTGTTCTCCCCTGCACAGTTCCTGTCCATATGCAGGGGCCTTGTCCGCCCTCGTATGGAGTATGCATCTCATGTCTGGGGGGGCTCCACTCACACAGCTCTTCTGGACAGAGTGGAGGCTAAGGCTCTTCGTCTCATCAGCTCTCCTCCTCATACTGATAGTCTTCTACCTCTTAAATTCCGCCGCAATGTTGCCTCTCTTTCTATCTTCTATCGATATTTCCACGCTGACTGCTCTTCTGAACTTGCTAACTGCATGCCTCCCCCCCTCCCGCGGCCCCGCTGCACTCGACTTTCTACTCATGCTCATCCCTATACTGTCCAAACTCCTTATGCAAGAGTTAACCAGCATCTTCACTCTTTCATCCCTCAAGCTGGTAAACTCTGGAACACTCTTCCTTCATCTGTATTTCCTCCTGCCTACGACTTAAACTCTTTCAAGAGGAGGGTATCAGGACACCTCTCCTCCCGAAACTGACCTATCTTTCGGCCACCTCTTTGGATTCTTTTTAGGAGCAGTGAGTAGCGGGCTTTTTTTTTTATTAATGTTTGCTTTTTGTGTGCCCTTGAACTGTCTCCTTTGCTGTAAAAAAAAAAAAAAAAAAAAAAAATGCGTATAGTCGCCGCGCCGCTGACCACCGCTGGGGCGGACAGACAACGAAAGAAGTCCCCGCAAGACCATCCGTATAGTCGCCGCGCCGCTGACCACTGCTGGGCCGGACAGACAACGAAAGAAGTCCCCGCAAGACCATGCGTATAGTCGAAGCGCCGCTGACCACCGCTGGGCCGGACAGACAACAAAAGAAGTCCCCGCAAGACCATGCGTATAGTCGAAGCGCCGCTGACCACCGCTGGGCCGGACAGACAACGAAAGAAGTCCCCGCAAGACCATGCGTATAGTCGAAGCGCCGCTGACCACCGCTGGGCCGGACAGACAACAAAAGAAGTCCCCGCAAGACCATGCGTATAGTCGAAGCGCCGCTGACCACCGCTGGGCCGGACAGACAACAAAAGAAGTCCCCGGCAAGAGAATACGTACAGTCGCCGCGCCGCTGACCACCGCTGTGAGGGACAAAGAGAAAGAAGTCCCCGGCAAGACAATACGTACAGTCGCCGCGCCGCTGACCACTGCTGTGAGGGACAAAGAGAAAGAAGTCCCCGGCAAGACAATACGTACAGTCGCCGCGCCGCTGACCACCGCTGTGAGGGACAAAGAGAAAGAAGTCCCCGGCAAGACAATACGTACAGTCGCCGTGCTGACCACTGCTGTGAGGGACAAAGAGAAAGAAGTCCCCGGCAAGACAATACGTACAGTCGCCGTGCTGACCACCGCTGTGAGGGACAAAGAGAAAGAAGTCCCCGGCAAGACAATACGTACAGTCGCCGTGCTGACCACCGCTGTGAGGGACAAAGAGAAAGAAGTCCCCGGCAAGACAATACGTACAGTCGCCGTGCTGACCACTGCTGTGAGGGACAAAGAGAAAGAAGTCCCCGGCAAGACAATACGTACAGTCGCCGTGCTGACCACCGCTGTGAGGGACAAAGAGAAAGAAGTCCCCGGCAAGACAATACGTACAGTCGCCGTGCTGACCACCGCTGTGAGGGACAAAGAGAAAGAAGTCCCCGGCAAGACAATACGTACAGTCGCCGCGCCGCTGACCACCGCTGTGAGGGACAAAGAGAAAGAAGTCCCCGGCAAGACAATACGTACAGTCGCCGTGCTGACCACTGCTGGGCCGCGAGTTGATGAGACGTTTACATTACATAATTATCAGGATCTAAAAATTTTAATAAAACGTACGTTAAAGAAATGGATCGGTAATTATTTGCTCATGATCGTTTTTTCGGGGCTCATATTTGTCAGTGTGGAAGGCCTGCGTATCCCGGTCCGAGGTAATTATTGGTTCATATGACCACGATGGGATATTCTGTCTGGCCGCGGCGTTCTCGCAATACCTCGCCGGCCGGGGAACGCGCGCTAGTCCAGCCTCGTGTGAAGGTAAGGCCCATAATCTCAAACACGTTGGGGCTCACACACCCACACTTGATAAGGCTTACGTAGAGGCTGTGTTAGTGTCTCCATGAGTAGTTTTATGAGCTCTGTGATAGGCTGACAAGGCTTCTGCACCATGAATATGAAAAACACTAATAATAACTCCTTGTTGCTGAATGTAAGTTCCATATTCTCAAATCTTTCAGGGCTTACACACACACACTTGTTAAGGCTTTTGTAGTTGTGTTAGTATTTCCATGGGTAGTCTTATGAGCCTAGTGATAGTTTGACGAGGCTTCTGCACCATGAATATGAAAAACACTCACGAGAACCCGACTAATCTCCTTTGTGGCACTTGGAAATAGTTGTTGTGTGAGCCGAAAGCGTCTGAAAATACGGGCAATAGTTGTTATTGAAAATGTTTTCCTCCGTACAATCTTGAACTATATCCAATAAGTTACATGTATAATTACTGTCACGCACTCCCACGAAGCCACGCGGCCGTTTAAGATTTCTCTTCGCCGGCGGATAAAAGCTCAGTGGCGGTGAATTCTAAGTAATACTTGTGGGTTCAGATTCATTAGACCTCCCTCAAAATATTTTTCACTCCCTCTCGCCCCGAGCAGGACCGGCCGGCTCCTTGATGTGACGATTTATATATACAATTCATAAATATTACATGATACTTATAAAAGAGACATGGTTTTGATATACGATAAAAGTAAAAACAAAACATCTTTCAGCTCAGCAACAAGGGGAAGAACACACTGTGCTGTCAATTAAAATGTACGAGTTGTCACAATAACAGCGATGGACGCGGCTGCCGGGAGGGAGGGAGGGAAGACTGCTGGTGAGGACAGACAGACAAAGGGGCGGCAGGAAATAAAAGGCGGAGGAGGGTAAGGCGAGTGACAGCAACGATGAAGAATACAGATGGCAAGGAGGAGGAGGAGGAGGAGGAGGAGGAGGAGGGAGCGATGATAGGGAAAAGAACACATATTATTAGTAAAGGCAGCAATGAATGACGGTGATGGGTGAGTGAAGCTGAAAGGACGAGAGAGAACATGAAAGGTGAGTGGAGCTGACACGACTAAGAACACAGACGACAGGCCGAGGTAGGGAGGAAGAGGGAGAGGAGGCAGCAGGAGCGAAAAGGACACACCATGCATTACTCTTATCATTAGTGTTAGTACAAGACGGAATAGGAGTTAGTGAAGGGTGACGCAAGGAAAAGGAACGTGGAAAAACACAGATGACAGCAGGAGGAAGGAGGAGGAGAAGGAAGGGGAGAAATATTAAAAAGGACACGCCATTACTATTACCGTTATTATTAGTACAAGACGCATCAGGAGTTAGTGAAGGGAGACTCAAGCAAAATAAACGACAAGGAATACAAATGCCAGCAGGAGGGAGGAGAAGGAGGAGGAGGAGGGAGGGAGAGATGGTGATACATAGTAAAAAGGACACACCATTAGTATTAGTAAAGGGAGCAGGAAACGGCGGTGATAGTGAATAAGACACCATTATTACTAGTACAAGAAGCATTGGGAGACAGTGAAAGGCAAGCAAAGGACCGAGAACACAAATGGCAGGAAGGAAGGGACGGGAGACGAGCGGTGAAATATATACTAAAAAAGAAGCCATTATTAACAGCAGCCCCTAAACAATAGAGGAACCCTGGCTGCCCCTACTGCTGCTGCTGCGTGAATTGTAAGCCAGACGAATGCACTGCTGCTCTTTGTTAGTGAAGTAGAGATTCCTGGAAAAGAACGTTGGTGGAGGAAATGGAAGAGGGAAATGTGTTAACCTGTGGGTGTGGAGGAGTGGCGATGAAGGAGGGGTGTCGTGTCACTCTCTCTCTCTGTTTATCTATCTTTCTACGTGTCTTCAACTTATTTTAACTACGTAGTTCATCTCTCTTCGACATTTTAGTAGATAACTCGTCTATCTTTGTATCTATGTACCCTCCTTATTACCTTCTCTATCTGAACCCCTTCCTTCAGAAACATGCGAGTATCGTAAGGCAGTGTTCAGCTTACGGTTACCACGAAGCTCTTTTCTCTCCCACGTGTCAGCCAATAATTCCACTATGTATCTAACTCTGTCTTTCTACCTTCTCTCTCAACCCCTCGAGGCTAGTTTCTGTCCGCCTCTGTCACCCACTATTACCACGAGTGTATTTTCTCTACAGTGTCAGGCAACTCTTCCTCTATATATCTATCTACGTCTCTTTACCTTCTCTTTTTTTATCCCGTCTACTATTTTTTTTTATAACTTTCTCTACACAAGCGTCTAAAAGGAAGGTTTTACTCACTGTCACCACGAGGTTCTATTTCCTCCACCGTTTCAGGCGATTCCCTTAAAGATCATTCCCGAGTCGGCGACAAACTCGAGTCAGTGAAGTTAGTTAGTTGGTTGAAAAAGTCGCGGCGGTGTGGAACGAGAAGGCGAGCAATCCAAAACTTAAACCCATGATATATTTTCTTTTCTCTCCTTTTCTCTCACTTCCAACGATTTCTTTCCGGCCGATATAAATGTTCCTTCCTCGATGGTGACGCAAGATTAATTTCCCCATTTCTATTCCGAAAAATTTCCTCCTCTTAAGCTTCTAATACTTCTTTTCCTTTAATACGTGATAGCTAAAGAGACTAATGAATGTTTTTTCCTCGATGGTGACACATGTTTAATTTCCCCTCTTCCTCTTGAGCTTCTTAAAGTGCCGTATTGCTAAACATTTCAGGGTCCAAGTACACATTTATGGCAAGGCTTTCGTATGAGTTTGTGGCATTTCCAGGGGTAGTTTTATGACCCTGGTGGTAGTTTGACCCTTCTTTTGTACTATGAACCCAAGAAACATATTTGACAAGGCTTTCGTAGGAGTTTGTGGCATTTCCAGAGGTGGTTTTATGACCTTTCTGGTAGTTTGACCCTTCTTCTGTATCATGAACATCAAAAACACTCATTAGAACCCGACTGATCTCTCCGGCGTTTGGAAATAGTTGATGCGAGGGGTGGAGGCGTCTGGCAATACCGACCTTAGACTTTCCCATACGTACGTGTTAGCTGAAAATACTAATATCTGTACTTTTCAAAGGAACAATTAATCCCATGGTGACACAAGATTAATTTTTCTCATCTGTTGAAAAAATTTCCTCTCCAGCTTCTTACCTTTATTTTCTTAGATGGTGATAATTGAAAATACTAACGTGTACTTAAAAAAAACATTTATCCGATAGTGACAAGATTATTTTTTCTCATCTGTTCCAAAAATTTCCTCTACGCGTCTTACATTTTCTTCCCGAGACGGGTGAGAGGTGAAAAAATGACCTATATGGGTACACTTTTGAACTCCATCTAGCCCGTCCTGAGTTATACTAACAAACTAACGGGTAACATACGTCAGGAGGCGCGTCGCTTCACTCACCCGCCGACTGTACCCCAGACGGTCAACTCGGGCGAGCCTCCAGGGTCAGTTTTACAGTCCAACACAGCAAGTTTGTAAGCTCCGCAACCAAACACGAAACACGACGGAAATTCCTTGTAGTTCTCGTGTTTGGGGCTCTAAAAAAAACAGTACTCGCCTCTTGACGACACCGGTTATTTTTATCTCTGACCTGTTTATCGTGACACCGTAAAGGAGTTCCGTCATTCAATTATGGGTAATGCTGACTATGGAAGCAATACTCACCTTATGACATCTACTTTCTTTCATCTTTTTTTTTATATCAGAGAAAGAAGTCAAGAGCACACAGAATATATCGAGGGAAAGAAAACGCTAAACTAATGCTATAAAGGAGGGAATTTTATGACCCTACACAGGATATCTCTTTATTAGTCTCCGGTATTGAGTAGAAATAACGGATCACTGTGGAGAATATAGCTTGGTTTGGGCGCTTACGGTGACTCTGCCTGTGTTGGACTGTCGAACTGGCCCGCAGCTGCCCTCCCATTCTGGTGCCCGTATGATGATTGATTATTGGGGCGTTTGGTCTTGGCGCCGCAGCTGCAGGGTCATGTGGCGCCGAGCCTAATGCGAGACCAATTATATTTCTTAACTATATAAAACCGCTTAAAAATTTAAAACATGATAAAAAAACAACACTAATAAAGCTATACAGAACCGCTTAAAATTAAAAAAAAACTCGATAAAAACAACACTAATAAAGCTAGATAGAACCGCTTAAAATTAAAAACAACACTAATAAAGCTATATAGAACCGCTTGAAATTAAAAACAAGATAAAAATAACACTAATAAACTATATATATCGAGATAAAGATTAAAGACATGATCAAAACAACAATAGGAGGTCAATAAAACCTACAGAAGGTTGAGGACGCCTGCTGCACCTATATATATATATATATATATATATATATATATATATATATATATATATATATATATATATATATATATATATATATATATATATATATATATATATATATATATATATATATATATATATATATATATATATATATATATATATATATATATATATATATATATATATATATATATATATATATATATATATATATATATATATATATATATATATATATATATATATATATATATATATATATATATATATATATTTCTGATGATGTTGAGTTTGTCGTTCTTCTGCCTTTACCAAACTATAACACATTTACGTTCTATATGGTTAAAATAGAGGAAGACACTGGCAAAGGCACCTGTAATGACTATGTTCTTGATTGTTAAGTTTATTTTTATTATTATTATTATTATTATTATTATTATTATTATTATTATTATTATTATTATTATTATTATTATTATTATTATTATTATTATTATTATTATTATTATTATTATTATTATTATTATTATTATTATTATTATTATTATTATTATTGTTGTTATTATTACTATTATTATCATTATTATTATTATTATTATTATTATTATTATTATTATTATTATTATTATTATTATTATTATTATTATTATTATTATTGTCGCCATCATAGAAACAAAAGTAGAAAGTGGTTGCCTGGGTGATGGTAGTGGAAGGGATTGTGATGGTGGTGACGGTGTTTTGAATGCGGGGAGATGGTATAATGGAGGTGGTAGTGGCGGTGGTGGTGGTGGTGGTGGTGGTGGTAACAACGTATGCTAATTAAACTAAAGGCAAGCAAACAAGCAAGGACGGAAACAAGCAATCAAGCAGAGATGCATGCAAACACACAAGATAAGCACACACACACACACACACACACACACACACACACACACACACACACACACACACACACACACACACACACACACACACACAGAGCTATCCTCACCTGTGTTCTCTCTGCGTCAGCCCTCGCCCAGGTACACTTGTTTCCCACTCTCACTTTCGCTCACAAGCTCCTTCGTGTCCTTCCTTACGCTCAATGATAACTATTTCTACATTTGATTTTCGCACACAAGCTCCCTCCGGTCCTTCCTTACACTCCATAACTATTTTCACATTTGATTTTCGCCCACAAGCTCTTTCGGGTCCTTCCTTACACTCCATGATAACTATTTCTTGTTTGATTTTCGCACAAAGCTCCTCCCGTTACTTCCCTACACTTTATAATAACTGGTATTGCGTTTGTTATCCTTACAAGTTAATTTCTGCGTCTTCAGTGCTTCGATATTTCACTACTCAATGACTGGCTACTTATTTTTACACTTGAATGGCGTGAGCGTATTTTCTGTGCTTCAGTGACTCAGTATTTCAATAGAGGATACATTGGATTACCTCTTCCACGCACCCACCCCGGGAGGCAGACCAATGGCACTCTTCGCATCGCCAGCTCCGTGTATTCATTGTATTGGGTATATATAACGGGTGGGATTTGAAACTTAAACTAGAGCCGTATTTTGTGCACCGTTAAACTACTACTACTACTACTACTACTACTACTACTACTACTAGTACTACTAGTACTACTTTATTTCTATCATTCCATCATCCTTTTTTTAAATTATCTTTCGTCGTCCTCCTCCTTTTCTTCCTCTTGCTCCTCCTCCTCCTCCTCCTCCTCCTCCTCCTCCTCGTCCTTCCTCACGTCCATCATTACCTTACTTAGTCACTTCCACAGCGTTCTAAATCGCATCACGGAGGCCGCCAGAACGGTACGACAGGATGGTGCGCGGGAACACAGCCTTGACGGGCACACCGTGGGACACTATTTAGTCTAATATTATGTCAAGATGGTGCACGGAAACCTCACAGCAAAGGTAAAGTTTCAGGGTGTCTGTAATGCGTAGATTTTAAAGAACAACAACAACGCAGTCAGCAGTAGTTTACGTCAGCAGTAGCTTACGTCAGCAGTAGTTTACGTCAGCAGTAGTTTACGTCAGCAGTAGTTTACGTCAGCAGTAGTTTACGTCAGCAGTAGTTTACGTCAGCAGTAGTTTACGTCAGCAGTAGTTTACGTCAGCAGTAGTTTACGTCAGCAGTAGTTTACGTCAGCAGTAGTTTACGTCAGTAGTTTACGTCAGCAGTAGTTTAAGTCAGCAGTAGTTTACGTCAGCAGTAGTTTACGTCAGCAGTAGTTTAAGTTAGCAGTAGTTTACGTCAGCAGTAGTTTACGTCAGCAGTAGTTTAAGTCAGCAGTAGTTTACGTCAGCAGTAGTTAAGTCAGCAGTAGTTTACGTCAGCAGTAGTTTACGTCAGCAGTAGTTTAAGTCAGCAGTAGTTTAAGTCAGCAGTATTTTAAGTCAGCAGTAGTTTCAGGTTATAAGGGTAAAGCTGGGGGCACACGCTGTAGCTGCGCTTGGCCTCGGTGCTCATCTCCGTTGCATTGGCCTTTAAGCCTGTGGTGGGAGGAACACAAACCCCAGGACGCCTATTTCCCTTCTCTGTACGGGTATGTGGCGCCCACTCTTGAACAGGTTAGGTTAGGTTCGGTTAGGTTAAGTTAGATTTAGTTAGAGTTACTGAGGGTAGTTTGCAGAAGGAATCAAACTAAGAGTATTTTCCAGAACACCACGTGGTTATTCTCTGATTTACAGCCAAGCGTCTTCACTGCCCGTGGAGAGATAGGGAATATGCCCCTGGGCCACACGGCCAGTGTGACACCCGGGTTACCACAGTTTACCTTCCCCAGGCTTCCCCAAGTACTCATTTATCGATCAGCCTGAGAGGGAGGATGAACAGCTGGGTGACCCGGGCCCGCGGATTCGTAGCTAGGCATGCTCAACAATAAACCACGGAGGCGTCAGTCATGTGTATATTTAGAATGAAAAAAAAAACAGAAAGCGATGGACTGCTGCAGAGCGGTCTTGTATGCAACGAGAAACACAGAAAAAACAAAGCATCGAAAGTGCCGGCCTCGCGCCCCGCTGCCGGAGGTCCATGTTATCGATATGAAGAGCTGCGGCCGTGACGAAAATCATGAAAAAATGTTTCAGAAAATCTAACTTTTTGCGCCAAAACAAATAAATCCCTTTTAACGCAAACAGAAAAGCGTTTGCATGGAATTCATTGTTTTTTTTATAGAAATTTAGGATACAACAAAAGATGAGAGAGTAGGGCATGCATAACTGACACACACACACACACACACACACACACACACACACACACACACACACAACACATTACAGCACATTACAGAAGAATTATCATCATCATCAGCAGCAGCAGCAGTAGTAGTAGTAGCAGTAGTAGTAGTAGTAGTAGTAGTAGTAGTAGTATCGGTAGTGTTACTAGAAGTAGCAGATAGTGTTACTATAAGTAGCAGAAGTAGTAGTAGTAGTAGTAGTAGTAGTAGCAGTGGTAGTGGTAGAGGTAGGAGTAGGAGTAGGCGCAGGAGTAGTAGCAGAATCACTAGCAGTAGTAGTAGTAGTAGTAGTAGTAGTAGTAGTAGTAGTATCGGTAGTGTTACTAGAAGTAGCAGATAGTGTTACTAGAAGTAGCAGAAGTAGTAGTAGTAGTAGTAGTAGTAGCAGTGGTAGTGGTAGAGGTAGGAGTAGGAGTAGGCGCAGGAGTAGTAGCAGAATCACTAGCAGTAGTAGTAGTAGTAGTAGTAGTAGTAGTAGTAGCAGCAACAGTATTAGTATCAGCAATAATATTAGTTTTATTAGATAGTTGTAGAATCATTATTAAAAATATTATAGAATTATTATGAACAGTCGAAAAGGAATACAAGTTTATGACACGTATAGAACAGATTAACATATATGAAACACACGTGGAAAACCAATATAGTCATTATTTCCATATATCTTGAAGCAACCCTAAAGAGTAGATCAACGGTCGGGAAAACTTTGCATGTGCGTGTGTGTGTGTGTGTGTGTGTGTGTGTGTGTGTGTGTGTGTGTGTGTGTGTGTGTGTGTGTGTGTGTGTGTGTTCTTCATAATTAGGTAAAGAATAAGAGCTAATTTTCAAGCCTGCCTTCCTTCCCTCCCCGCCGGCAGTAACGACTAGCGGAAATCAGTGCCCCATCCTGATATTGGTTCCATGTTCTGAGTGGACGGTATTTGTTTTGCAGTTATAAAGACGAGGAAGACACGCCGGGAATTAGAAACAAGTACGTAGGAAGAAGTATATGAATGAGTTTCCTTCAGACATGACTGGAGCTGAAAATATGGCTTACGATTCCTCGACCCTTCTCTTTTCTTTCCTGTTCGTTCCCTTCCATTCATTTCCTTTTTCTTTCCTTCTTCTTTCCCTCGACAATATTTCCCTTCTCTTTCTCTTCTCCCATTTTCTTCGCCACCCTTTTCTTTCACTCTCTTCCTTTCCATTTTTCTTCTCCACTCCCCTTCTTCTTCTGCCTCCTCCCCCTTCTGTTCCCTTAGTCATCCGATGTTTCCCTCCTGCCTTCTTTTGTTTTGTGTTTGTTTTGAAGTTAGAAAGACGAACACGCGATGGAAAATAGAAAGAAGTACATAGGAAGGAATATGAGTGAGTCTGCTTAAGAAATGTGCAGAGATGACAAAAATAACCACCAATTCTTTAGTTGCAAGATACCAACACAACCACAACGACAGCATTATTTAATGTGGGTGTGTGAGCCCCGAAACGTTTAAGAAGTTTTGCCAAACTATTCCTAGGTGCATCAAACTACCCATGGAAATGTTCACAACAACCTCTACGAAAGCTTTATCATCATACGTGCATGTGTAAGTCTCGAAATGTTTGAGAATATGGACCTTTTTTTCACATCCCCGGTGCATAGAAGCCTTGTCAAACGATCACTAGACTCATAGAACTACCCATGGAAATGCTAACACAACAACCTCTTCCAAAGCCTGCTCAACTGTGGATGTGTAAGCCGGGAAATGTTTGAGAATACGGACTTTACTTGCACGGTTGGTCGGCGGTCAGCGGTCCAGTGATTGATACTTGTAACGGAGGAGAGAGAGTTTTCTGCTCTTGCAGAATGGATTTCGTTAATTGCAATGCGCCGCTGATGCTCTTCCCTCCCCTCTGATGCGTCCGTCTTTGAAATAGCGACGCGGCATCACACTCATCTGTCCAGCGTTGTGTGGATCTTACATGGGAAACACGCGTATATAAGGATGCGTAAAGAAGATAGTGAAAACCAATAAGACGGAAGGAAAGAATGAATGAGAGAAAGAAAACAGAGGAGGAAAGAAAGAGCGAAAAAGCGAGCGAGGAAGAGAAAAGATAAATTGAAACGGAAAACAAAGAATTGGAGAGAAAGAAAGAGAGATTGGGAAAAATAAGAGTAGGAAAGAAAGGAAGGAATGTCCGAGAAAAATTGAGGAGAGAAAAAGTGTGGAGAAGCGAGGAAGAGGAAAGATAATTGATACGGAAAATAAAGAAAAGGAGAAAGAGAGAAATCTGCTTCTAACATGAAATAGAGTAATACTAATAAGGGAAAACCAAGAAGGCAGAAGGAAAAGAATGATTCGGGCAAAATAGAGAAGAAAAGAGTGGAGAATTGAGAAAGAGGAAAGATAAATGAAACGGGAAACAAAGAAATGGAGAGAGAGAGAGAGAGAGAGAGAGAGAGAGAGAGAGAGAGAGAGAGAGAGAGAGAGAGAGAGAGAGAGAGAGAGAGAGAGAGAGAGAGAGAGAGAGAGAGAGAGAGAGAGAGAGAGAGAGAGAGAGAGAGAGAGAGAGAGAGAGAGAGAGAGAGAGAGAGAGAGAGAGAGAGAAAGAAGAAAATATAGGAAGAAGAAATACTATAAAAGAAATAAATTGTAAGGAAAGTAATAATAACGAGACATGATAAAGTAGAGTGAGAATGTGTGATAGGAGTAGAATGAGAATGAGAAAATTAATGAAACAGAATAACTTGCACTGATTATAGAAGAAAATGAGGGAAAAATGAAATAATACAAAAGACTCATAAAACTGCCCATGGGAATACTTACTTAACCTCTACGAAAGGCCACGGACGAGACTATAGTCAAATTCTAGTGAGTATTTTTTTCCACGTTCATGGTGCAGAAGCCTTCCCAAACTATCACTATAGGCCCATAAAATTACCCATGGAAATACTAACACAACCTCCAAATGTGTGTGTGTGTGTGTGTGTGTGTGTGTGTGTGTGTGTGTGTGTGTGTGTGTGTGTGTGTGTGTGTGTGTGTGTGTGTGTGTGTGTGTGTGTGTGTGTGTGTGTGTGTGTGTGTGTGTGTGTGTGTGTGTGTGTGTGTGTGTGTGTGTGTGTGTGTGTGTGTGTGTGTGTGTGGTCATCCTCTCTTAGCAGTTTTGGTGAAACTTTCTCTGTTGCGCTAGACATATCGAAAGCCTTCGATAGAGTCTGGCACCAGTCTTTGCTTTCTAAACTGCCCTCTTTCGGATTCTATCCCTCTCTCTGTTCCTTTATCTCCAGTTTCCTTTCCGGCCATTCTATCTCTGCGGTGGTAGACGGTCACAGCTCTTCCCCTAAACCTATCAACAGTGGCGTTCCACAGGGCTCTGTCCTATCACCCACTCTGTTTCTGTTATTCATCAATGATCTTCTTTCCATAACAAACTGTCCTGCCCTGACTCCATTCTGCATTATTCAACTTCTTTCAATAGAAGACCCTCTCAACAGGAAGTACACGACTCCAGACTGGAGGCTGCAGAACGCTTAACCTCAGACCTTGCTATCATTTCCGACTGGGGCAGAAGGAACCTTGTGTCCTTCAATGCCTCAAAAACTCAATTACTCCACCTATCAACTCGACACAATCTTCCAAACACCTACCCCCTATTCTTCGACAACACTCAGCTGTCATCCTCGGTCTATCCTTAACTCAAAATCTCAACTGGAAACTTCATATCTCCTCTCTCGCTAAATCAGCTTCCTCGAGGTTGGGCGTTCTGTATCGTCTCCGCCAGTTCTTCTCCCCCGCGGAGTTGCTATCCGTATACAGGGGCCTTGTCCGCCCTCGTATGGAGTATGCATCTCACGTGTGGGGAGGCTCCACTCACACAGCTCTTCTGGACAGAGTGTAGTCTAAGGCTCTTCGTCTCATCAGCTCTCCTCCTCCTACTGATAGTCTTCTACCTCTTAAATTCCGCCGCGATGTTGCCTCTCTTTCTATCTTCTATCGATATTTCCACGTTGACTGCTCTTCTGAACTTGCTAACTGCATGCCTCCCCCCCTCCCGCGGCCCCGCTGCACACGACTTTCTACTCATGCTCATCCCTATACTGTCCAAACCCCTTATGCAAGAGTTAACCAGCATCTTCACTCTTTCATCCCTCACGCTGGTAAACTCTGGAACAATCTTCCTTCATCTGTATTTCCTCCTGCCTACGACTTGAACTCTTTCAAAAGGAGGGTATCAGGACACCTCTCCTCCCGAAATTGACCTTTCTTTCGGCCACCTATTTTGATTCTTTTTTGGGAGCAGCGAGTAGCGTGCTATTTTTTATTATTGTTTTCTTTTTTTTGTGCCCTTGAGCTGTCTCCTTTGTTGTCACAACATCCCCTCACTGCACACTACACCCTCCTCTTTCTCCTCCTCCTCCTCCTCCTCCTCCTCCTCCTCCTCCTCCTCCTCCTCTTCCTCCTACTCCTCCTCTTCCTCAGAACCCGATAAGAATTCACTGAAAACTAATTCCCCGGAGACAATCCTCAGTAACTGGATATCTGCAGAGTCAACTAATCAATGTTCGGGTCCTCGGCCACAGACAACCACGATATGCACCGAGGAAGGACGGGAGGAAGGCAGGCAACCAAAGGGACAGAGCTTGGTGGGGAGGAAGGCAACCACAGTGACGGATCTTGGTGGAGAGGTGTTGTTCTTATCTTGGCTACTTCGACTCTTGTGAAGAAGGTTAATCGTGATGTGAAGAGCGCCTGGAGGGTCACTGAGGTCTTTTGAGGGTCTCTTTAGAACAATGATGGCGATAGACTTAATCAACAATGTGCTTGTAAGGGAGAAAAGGATCACGTGGTTTTTTTTTTTTTTTTTGTAAGTGAGGTCCATATTCTTAAACGTTTCGGGTCTATACATCCACATATCGTAAGGCTTTCGTAGAGGTTGTGTTAGTATTTCCACGGATAGTTTTAACCCGGTAGCAGCGACGGGACAAATTTGTGGCTTTACCGTGTAGCAGCGACGGGGCATGCTATAAACCCCCCAAAATAGATGATACATAAACTGATCACAAATGCTTTGACATATATTATGAAATGGTTTGTGTGAGTGATGATTTTTTCTCATTTTCTCGCTTACAGGGACCATTAAGAAACATGATCCCCGCTGCTACTGGGTTAAAAGCCTAATGATAGTTTAACAAGGCTTCTGCACTGTGAATGTTAGAAAATACTCATGAGAACCCGACTAATCTCCTTTGTGGCTCTTGGAAACAGATGTTATGAGAACCGAAAACATCTACGAACACGGGCATAAGTCTGTATCCCATTTATAAAACTTTTCACGTAACATCTTTTCCACACACGCTTTTAACATGCTTTTCTTCCCTTCCTCCTAGTCCCTGTTTGCTTTGGAGCCAATCACAGGTCTCGCAAACATCAAACACGGAAAACAAGGCAACAGTAAGTGACGGGAGTACAAATATGAAGCTCTGTTACTTTGATATTAGAAAGGCCGGGTGTATAAGACGTAAAGCCTGTATGTAAAGTTTATTCGAAGTTGGAGTCCATGGCCACCGTTCCTAAAGGGTTGAAGGCGAAGGGTATTTGATATGAGAGGCGGGTTATGTGTTGAAAAGGTATTCGTGATAGTAGTAGTGGTGGTAGTAGTAGTAGTAGTAGTAGTAGTAGTAGAAGAAGAAAAGAAAGTCGAAAAGAAGAAGAAGAAGAAGAAGAAGAAGAAGAAGAAGAAGAAGATGAAGAAGAAGAAGAAGAAAATGAGGAGGAAGAAGAAGAAAAGTAGAAAAAGAAGTAGTAGTAATAGTATTAGTAGTTGAAATAGGAGTAGTAGTAGTAGTAGTAGTAGTAGGAGGAGGAGGAGGAGGAGGAGGAGGAGGAGGAGGAAGAGTCGGAGGAGGAGGAAGAGGAAATAAATCTAAGAACCACGACAGCAACACTCCATCAACCAGCAAGCACTACCATTACTACTACAACAACTAAAACTATTACACACAGAACAACAAACACATATCAGCAACAGGAACAACCACACACATCCTCATTCCTCTTGCCTTAATCCACTCCCCAGCCTCATGAATTTCGCCGCCCGCCTCCCCACGTAACGCTGTTATGGTCCCTCTCACCCTGACTCCCCAGCCCCCGACACGCTCCAATTACACTCCCCTGCTGACTGATCGAGCTGGGAAATGACTGACCACCTTCCAGACTGATTAAGCGATTTACGACCTGATACAAGAGGCACGATTCTCACCTTACAATTATTAGCTATCTCGGCCATCACTCTAGTTCATGTTACCCTCGCAAGACAGATTTAAAATGAATGTAACGTAAAGTAAAGCAGAGTAAAGTAAAGTAAAGCAAAGTAAAGTAAAGCAAAGTAAAGCAAAGCAAAGAACAGTAAAGAAAAATAAAGTAAAGCAAAGTAAAGCGTGGCAATGCAAAGTAACGTAAAATAAAGCAAAGTAAATCAAAGCAAAGTAAGGCAAAGTAAAGTAAAGCAGAGAAAAATAAAGTAAAACAAAGTAAAATAAACCGAATCAAAGTAAAGCAAAGTACAGTAAAGTAAAATAAAGCAAAGTAAAGTGAAGCAAAGCAAAATAAAGCAAAGCAAAGTAAAGTAAAGCAAAGCAAAGTAAAACAAAGTAAGGCAAAGTAAAGTAAAATAAACCAAGTAAAGTAGAGGAGGCTGCTGGCGCTGCTCCTGTAAATACTTAATAAATTGGCCGAAAGCGGTCAAAATCGGATAGAGTGATGTCTTGATACTTCCCTCTTGAAAGCGTTTAAGTCGTAGGAAGGAGGAAATACAGGCAAAGGAAATCCGTATCAAACCCAGTAAGAAACATAAATCTGAATAATTCTAGACACTTCAGAGTAGATTGAAGGCCGTAAAGTGTCTCACGGTAACACCAACTTCACACACACTGGCTGCACTGTATCCTGGCTAACATTCTTGAGTAGTGTGGACTACGTAAAGTGGTGAGGTGCAAGGCTAGCCTATCATTGTGCCATTTAAATACTGTATTGAGTTGGTCGAGACGCGCAACACAGATAACAGAACAGCTACTAGAAAGACTCCGATCTAGTTTGAGAAGAACAAAAAGATAAAATGTACTGTTTGTCGTGTACGGCTTGTACTTTATTGAACGCGCATCGGACGAAACAACGACGATTTTCCTTGTTCGAGAAAAGCAGCAGCCACGTCCAAGAAAAGCTGACCACACAACTATGACCATTAACAAAGAAATAACGGGATTCCTAACGCCGTGACGCTACAAAAGAGGAGCTGAGGGAGGGGAAGGGAAGGAAGCTGAGGACAAGGGAAGGGCGGAGGGTAAGCGGGGTTCAGGGAGGGAAAAAAAAAAAATGTACCCACTTCAATACACTAAATGGAACACCGAACTAATGCAGCGGGTCGTCGCCTAATGTAGCGTCTGATGTTGCGTCGTCTGCTGTAGCGTCTAATGTAGTGAGTCTTTGGTCCGTATCATTAAAACGCATCGGGTTCCCATTACGACTATTTCCCAAGGCCACAGAGAAAACTGACCGGGTTTTCATTGCTTATTTTCCCGTTCAAGGTGCAGAGGTCGTGTAAAACTATCACTACGATCACAAAACAGTCCAAGTAAATACCAGCAACTTCTACGAGAGGCTTTTCCAACAGACGAACTGAGGCGCCGATACGTGTGAGAATACTGTTTTTTGTCTACTGTAGCGTCTGATGTAGTTTTTTTTTATTATTTTACAATAAAGGAGACAGCTCATGGGCAAAAAAAAAAGGAAACAATAATAAAAAAAAGCCCGCTACTCGCTGCTCCTAAAAAAAAAAGAATCAAAAGAGGTGGCCGAAATAGAGGTCAATTTCGGGAGGAGGGGAGTCGGTTGTCGTCTCTTATTTACAACTGTGAAAGAGAACTCCCACACACACGAGGAAGTTGATTTGGACGGCGAAAAACAGGAGGCCGGCAGCGTGGAGCGATGTGCCATGTCTCCTCTGTAATAACAATGTAATCAATCCCAAGGCTTCGTCTTCCAAACAAGCAAGGTACATAGTTAATGGGAAGGACGTCAGTGGAACATAAGGGCAGCAGAGGGCCTTCGTCTCCTTTGTACATCCATGATAGAGCACCAATGACTTCCAAACAAGCAAGGTACATAATTAAGGAGGAGAGGGAAGAACGGCGGTGGAACATAAGGGCGGCAGTGGGCTTTCGTCTCCTTTGTACAACTATGATAGAGCACCAATGTAATCCAAGAACCGCGTCCCACAAACACAAGGACCAGTAGCTAAGGAGGATGGCGGTAAAGGGGCGGAAGAGCGGTGACAGTGTCTTTTCATCTCTTCTATAGAACCATGATAGATAACCAGTAAATATAATCCACGAGTCTTCCCACAAACAAGGTAACTGAGAAGGACGGCGGCTGCGGCGGGTGGGTCTTCATCTTATCTTACGATTATGAAGGATAACCAATAGAATCCCACGTCCACGTCCCACACAAACAAGGTATTAGAGAGGCACAGGGGTAGTAGGAGCGTGGGTGTGGGTGTCTCGTCTCCTCCGTACAACTAGGAAGGATGACCAATGTAATCCTCAAGCCTCGTCCCATAAACACAAGGTAGAATAGAAGGACGGCGAGGTAGAAAGTTGAGGGAGGTAGCGGGTCTTCATGTCCTCTGTAAAACTAAGAGAGATAAACAAAAGAATCCCACAGTAAGAGAGCAGTAACAGATCCTCGTCTCTATACTACCGTGATGAGAGGACCAGTATAATCCTCATGATAGAATAGAAGGACGGCGAGGTAGAAGGTTGAGGGAGGTAGCTGGCCTTCATATCCTCTGCAAAACTGAGATAACCAATAGCATCCCATAGTAAGAGAGGAGTAGTAGGTCCTCGTCTCAATACTACTGTGATAAGAGAACCAATACCATTCCCCATAGCCACGTCCCACACAAGCAAGGTACAGTAGCTAGGGCGGGCGGCGGGGTAGTATTAGCGTGGGGTGTGTGGGTGTCTGTCTCCTCCGTACCACCGTGACGAATGAGCGCCCCAGGCCCTGCGTAGGAGACACCACTCAAATAATTCTCCCTCTATTACTTTTGTGGTGCGTCTTTACACGTCCCCAGCGGCGAGCAGTGAAAAATGGCGGTGATTACGTCCCAGTGAGCAGGAGAGAGAGAGAGAGAGAGAGAGAGAGAGAGAGAGAGAGAGAGAGAGAGAGAGAGAGAGAGAGAGAGAGAGAGAGAGAGAGAGAGAGAGAGAGAGAGAGAGAGAGAGAGAGAGAGAGAGAGAGAGAGAGAGAGAGAGAGAGAGAGAGAGAGAGAATATTAATGGTGGTAGTGGTATGGGTGGCAGTCATGTTGTTGGTAGTAGTAGTAGTAGTAGTAGTAGTAGTAGTAGTCAGAATCATTCGTTAGTAATCACAAAAACAAACATAAGAACGACCCCAAAAAACTGCTCATCACGCTCCTGGAAATAAAAAAACGTGACTGCGATGGAGGGGGATCACACCGCCTTAAAAATTGAAAATACTTACAACGCGCGGGATGAGATGCGATGAACTGAAGAAAAATGAAAATGCAAAAAACTCCACTGATGATTCTCAATACAACGCTGGATATGAAGTAATGATCGCAAATGGAGAAAGATAGCATTGATCTTAAAAGTGACGCTATTTACGACGAGGGGAGGATAAAACGTGATAAACCAAGGAGAGAAAGGAAAAGAAAACTACAGTGATGAAAGAATGGGCTCAATACACTGCTGGAAGCGAACGAATAGAGATAACGTTGATCTTAAAAGTGACAATATTTACGATGGGGGGGATGAAATGTGATGATCGGAGGAGAGAGTGATGGTTCCCGGGGACAGTTTACTCACCAGCTGCAGAAGAGAGGTTAGGGGGTGGGGGGTCCTGCTGTATTCCAAGTCACGTACCTGGAAGAAGAAGCAGAAGAGGAGATTAGTTGCCGGAGAAGAGGAGGAGGATGACGAGAAGAAGATAAAAAAAGCAAGATGAGATTAGCTGCCGAGAAAAAGAACAAGAAGAAGAAAAGATAATGATGAAGAGCGGATTAGTTGCCGAAGAAGAAAACGAAGAAGAAGAAGAAGAAGAAGAAGAGGGGAGGCGGTGGCAGAGTAGTCAGCGTGCGGACGTGGTGTGCCCGTGGACCAGGGTTCGAGTCCCACCGATACACGTTCACAATTTTTAACCATCTGCGACTGTCTGAAGATTACCCACGTGATGCCCAGACCTTCAATCAACCCTGACTTCAGCGACTTCGTTCAAGAGTCCACAACAAACATTACGCCTAAGTTTCGTTATGGTGAACAATTCTATTTTGCCGTCTGAATCACCGCGTTCTATACAGGCCAATCGTCATCAATAATTCCCCGCCTAAAAGTAATGAGCAGGTTCGAGTTTTCATTATTTTAGGGGAGTGAAGCAGATTGTGGAGTCCACCTCCCTGTTTACTGTCTGCCCATAACAAACATTACGCGTCACTTTCGTCATGGAGAACAATACTATTTGATCGTCTGACTCACCACGTTCTAAACCAGTCAATCGTCACCAATAATTCCCCGCCTATAAGTTATTCTCCCTGTTCTCCCTACGTCCACAACAAACATTACGCGTCACTTTCGTCACGGTGAACAAATCTATTTGATCGTTTGAGTCCCCGCGTTCTATACCAGCCAATCGTCATCAATAACTCCCCGCCTATAAGTAATGCACAGGTTCGAGTTTTCATTATTTTAGGGGAGTGAAACAGATTGTAAAGTCCATCTCCAATAACAAAAATTACGCTTCAGTTTCGTCCTGGTGAACAATAGTATTTTGTCTGAGTCACCACGTTCTATACCAGCCAATCGTCATCAACAATTCCCCGCCTATAAGTAATGCACAGGCTTGAGCTTTCATTATTTTTGGCCGATAGCTCCAAACCGCCACCTGCCCGGCCGTCCCTCACCCGGCGCCCGTGCCTCTCCTGTCATCGTCCACCACAGGGCCGCACATAAAACACTGAATCTCATACAGTATAAGAACATAAGAACATAAGAACGCAGGAGTCTACAAGAGGCCGGTAGGCCTGTACAAGGCAGCTCCTTTGACCCTAAGCTCCCGTGTATCTAACCCCACCTAATATCGTTGTCCATGAATTATACACAGTATACAGTATACGACAAAAATTGAAATGCCGGGGAAGGTTGCCACAAATACCACTTTTCCATAAGCTATACGTCATGCACACCGCCTGAATTTTTGAAGCCCGGAGTTACGTACAATATTACAAAACACAGAAATATGGAGGAAATATGTAGTTTGAAATCACAGAACGGTCAACAAAACAACAATAATAAGTACTTTTCTGTCTCTCTTCTGAGGTAGGACCATATTCTCAAACATTTCGGGGCTACCCCCCCAACATTTGATAAAGCTTTCACGGAGGTTGAGTTAGTATTACCAAGGGTAGTGTTATGAGCCTTGTGATATTTTGACAAGGTTTCCGCACCATGAACGTGAAAAGGACTCATGGGAACCCGACCAACCTCCTTTGTGGCCTTTGGAAATACTGAATATGGCTTTCGTAGGGGTTGTAGGTATTTCCAAGGGTAGTGCTAAGAGCCTAGTGATAGTCTGATAAGGCTTCTGCACCATGGACGTGAAAAGGACTCATGAGAACCCAACTAATATTCATTATGGCCTTTGGAAATACTTAATAAGGCTTTCGCTGGGGTTGTAGGTATTTCCAAGGGTAGTTTTATGAGCCTAATGATAGTCTGATAAGGCTTCTGCATCATGAACGTTAAAAACTCATAAGAAACCGACTAACCTCCTTTGTGGCCTTTAGCAATACTTTATAAGGCTTTCGTTGGGGTTGTAGGTATTTCAAAGGGTAGTTTTATGAGCCTAGTGATAGTTTGACAAGGCTTCCGCACCATGAACGTTAAAACACTCATGAGAACCCGACTAATCTCCATTATGGCCTTTAGAAATACTGAATATGGCTTTCGTAGGGGTTGTAGGTATTTCCAAGGGTAGTTTTAAGAGCCTAGTAACATTTTGGCAAGGCCTCTGCACCATGAACGTGAAAAGGACTCATGAGAACCCGACCAACCTCCTTTTGTGGCCTTTGGAAACAGCCAAGAGCGTTTGTGTACGTGGGCCTTTGTATAGACTGTAAGTACTTCCAAGGGTAGTCTTATGGGCGTATAGAGATAGTTTGACAAGGCTTCTGCATCATGGACGTGAAAAGCTACCCATGAGAACCCTTTGAAATAGATGCTGTGAGAGCCGAAAGCGCCTGAGAATGAAACCCTTTAAATCCATGACATGCTCCGTTATGCTGGCAGCAACAGGTCAGGAATAGTGGCGGATGATCGCGGCAGAGGAGGAAGCGAGAGGAGGCAGAAACAGAGAGGGAGAGCAAGACACCATCACCACCAGCGCCGCCGCCGCTGCATCCCACCGGGACCGTGGTATGAAGCTATTTATAATTATATGGAAGCTTGGCGGTCTTGGTGCGTAGAGCGGCGGGGCAGAGGGAAGAGGCGCCGTCAATAGAGAGAGTGAGGGTAAGGGCTCCGTTACGAGTGGGAGAGAGATTTAGATAGATAGACAGAGACATATATAGAAAGTAAAATAGGTATACAGATAAAAAGATAGGCATGATGAGATAATTATTGATATATAGATAGATAGATAGATAGATAGATAGAGAGAGAGAGAGAGAGAGAGAGAGAGAGAGAGTTGTATAAACCGAATTCCATATGCATGTTAAGGTCAATAAACATCTATATCCATCCATATACGTGTGAGTGTGTGTGTGTGTGTGTGTGTGTGTGTGTGTGTGTGTGTGTGTGTGTGTGTGTGTGTGTGTGTGTAGTTCCCTCCCTCATATGTGACAAGGCTCTCGCAGGACTCTCTCCACACTCCTCCCAACATTCACTAACCCTTCACTCTGACTAACCATCGCCTTTACTTTTCTTTTAACGTATTTCTATTTTCACTTGTATTTAGTTGACGCAGAAGTTGTTTATAAGTTCCAGACTGCTCAGGCTTCTCTTAACACTCCTCCCTAACGTTCACTAACCCTTCACCATGAAAAACTAATGTCTTTCCTCATTAATTAATTCATAGGTATCGATACGTGTATTTACTTTACCTTGGAGCTGTGTTTGCTATATGTTTAACACTGCTCAGGCTTCTCTTAACACCCCTCCCTAACTTTCACTAACCTTTCACCATGAGAAACTAACGTCTTTCCTCATTAATTAATTCATAGGTATTGTTACCTTGGAGCTGTGTTTCCTATATGTTTCACACAACTCAGGCTTCTCTTAACACTCCTCCCAAACATTCACTAATCCTTCACCATGAGAAACTAACGTCTTTCCTCATTAATTCATTCAAAGGTATTGTTACGTGTATTTACTTTACCTTGGCGCTGTGTTTTCTATAAGTTTCAGACAGCTCAGGGTTGTCTCTACACACCTCCTTGACATTCAATAACCGACCACCCTGACAAGCCAACGTCCTTCCCTAACATTAGCTGCCAAGACCGAACACCAGCATCGTCCAGCCCCGTAACATCCTTGGTCCCCTCAGCCCCTGCATCATCCGTCTCCCTCTACCCTTTTTCCCGCCCCCCAGCACGCAGCCAGTCCTTCGTTGTTTTCCCTCGCGTGTGGCAGGAGGGACAGCATTCACCAATATGTTAGAGCGACTCGCCGGCTGATTGGGCGCAGCTTCAATAAACAACTGAGAGAGAGAGAGAGAAAAAGGTTGCACTAAAATTGAGAGAGAGAGAGAGAGAGAGAGAGAGAGAGAGAGAGAGAGAGAGAGAGAGAGAGAGAGAGAGAGAGAGAGAGAGAGAGAGAGAGAGAGAGAGAGAGAGAGAGAGAGAGAGAGAGAGAGAGAGAGAGAGAGAGAGAGAGAGAGAGAGAGAGAGAGAGAGTGTATAAGACACAGAGTACCCGCACACACGAGCACACACACACACACACACACACACACACACACACACACACACACACACACACCCTTGTACCTGCTGAGGAGACTCAAAACGCTGGGGGCCCCTGAGTGTGCGCTGGCGAGCGTGTACTCCTCGTTCATCCTCCCCAAACTGACATACGCGTCCCCAGCGTGGTCTTCCTCCATCAACATCACGCAGCGCCGCCAACTTGAACGCGTCCAGAAGCGAGCCTGCAAAATCGTCCTGGGCCCTCACTACACCAGCTACCAGGACGCCCTCGACTCCCTCCATCTCACCAGCCTACAACACCGTCACGAGACCCTACTACACCGGTTCGCAACCAAGCTTCTCAACCAGCCCAGACACAGACACATCCTCCCACCCGCAGTGAATCGCCCTCAGCACTCAGTGAGACACCACAACATTATTGCCCCGATACGGGCACGGACTGACCGCTATAAGAACAGCGCAGTGCCCGTGATGGTCAAATATATCAACAATGCAAATTAAGAGTAGCACAATTTGAATGTTTTGTAAATATTTTTCATTAGGACTTATTGTTGTTGTTATTATGATTACTATTATGATTATTATTATTATTATGAATATTATTATGATTATGATTACTATTATTATTATCATTATTATTATCGTGATTATTATTATTATCTTTACTATGATTATTGCTATTATTGTTATTTCTATTTTCCTTTTTATTTTCAATCATACTACTTTGTTCATTTGTCTCATTCATTTCATTTCATCTTCCATTGATGTATATTTTCAGCTCTAGGGCTGCCTGGTACTTCATGAAATAAACCGTTTATTATTATTATTATTATTATTATTATTATTATTATTATTATTATTATTATTATTATTATTATTATTATTATTATTATTATTATTACACACGGAAATAGATAGATATAGAAGTTTATGGACCATTACATGCATATGGAATTCGGTTAACAAATCTCTCTCTCTCTCTCTCTCTCTCTCTCTCTCTCTCTCTCTCTCTCTCTCTCTCTCTCTCTCTCTCTCTCTCTCTCTCTCTCTCACACACACACACACACACACACACACACACACACACACACACACACACACACACACACACACACACACACACACACACAGGTAGAAAATAGATAGCCAGAAAGACAAAATAAAGATAGATAGAAAAATAGATAGAAAGACATAGATAACAGAACGAAATAACATGTGCACTCTACCTAACAATAAACACACACGCAAAAAAAATAATAATAAATAAATAAATAAATAAATAAATAAAATAATAATATAAAACAATCCCAGGTGTCCGCCATCCTACCTGGCAAAGCAACACCTGCACAGGCGGCGGCTGGCAGGAGGCTGGACGCGTAATTTCAGACGCTTTCGGCTCCCACAACAACTATTTCCCAAGGCCACAAAGGAGATTAGTCGGGTTCTCATGAGTGTTTTCACATTCATAGTGAAGTACCCTCGTCAAACTCTCACTAGGCTCATAAAACTACTCATGTAAATACTAACACAGTCTCGCCGAAAGGCTTGTCATATGTAGGTGTGTAGGCCCCGAAATGTTGGAGAGTATGGGCCATGGACTCCACCGGTGCCAGATTGTCGTGCTCAGAGCCGCGTATTTACAGGTTTCTGGCCCATAACTGTTGCCAAGAAACACCAATCATTATCCGTTTAAACATAACCGTATATGAAGGCAGTTATTTGGGTGACGAAAGCAGTTTTGGGGTCTGAAATCGGCAAACATAAGAGGCAGAGCACGACAATCTGGCAACGTTGATGGACTCCCCCACACAGATGGTGCCGCCGTAAACTCTGCCTCACCGCCTTACGTGGTTAACAAATGTACCGTAACAGGCCACTCGCTAGTACATTTTTTTTACTATTCATCGCCTGCATATTTTACCTTTATTTTTACCTTTGTTCCCATTTACTATTACTCTGAAACTGTCGAGGTAACTTTGTTTTTAGGGTATATTACACGTGTTATTGATGCATGAGGTTACGAGGCAGACGCTAGGATGAGGGAAAACACACACACACACACACACACACACACACACACACACACACACACACACACACATCCACACACACACATCCACACATAGACAGACAGACAGACACAAAGACATCCATTCCCCATACACATGCATACTCAAAGAAATACAGACACACACACACACACACACACACACACACACACACACACACACACACACACACACACACACACACACACACACACACACACACACACACGGTACTCAGAAGGGCTGTTGGGGCTCACGTGTTCCCTGTCACACTGCTTCATATCATCACTGCCTCACCTTCGCCTCGCCTCGCCTCGCCTCGCCTCTCGTGACTCGCGGCAGTAAACACGCCACACTTCCCGGCACCCACGCGACGCAGCTGGGTCGGTTTTCTCAGACGCTTCCTTCCGCCTGTCACATCAACTATTTCCAAAGGCCAAAAAGGGGATCAGCCGGGTTCTAATGAGTGTCTTTTTCTAGGTTCATGGTACAGAAGAAGGGTCACACCACCACCAGGGCCATTATACTATCCATGGAAATACTCAAAACTTCTATACGCGAATGCCTTGTCAAATGTTTGAGAATGTTACCACTAGACAGCTGTAGCGTTGTAATAAGTGTTATGCTAGGTTCATGGTACAGAAGAAGGGTCACACTACCACAATAGTCAATAAACTATCCCTGGAAATTCTAAAAACTCCCATGAAAGCCTTGTCAAATGTGTGTGCGTCTGGGAGTCGAAATGTTTAAGAATATGACCCTTAAACTGCTGAAAGGTTGTAATTAGTGTTTTTTTTAGGTTCACGGTACAGAAGAAGGGTCACACTACCACAATAGTCAACAAACTATCCCTGGAAATGCTAAAAACTCCCATGAAAGCCTTGTCAAATGTGTGTGCTTGGGCGACGAAATGTTTAAGAATATGAATATGTAATAAGTGTTTTGTTAGGTTCACGGTATACAGAGAAAGGGTAAAACTAAAACAAGAGTCATAAAACTACTGCTGGAAATGCTCAAAACTCCTATATACACGAAAGCTTTATCAAATGTGTGTTCTCGGGCGACGAAATGCAGAGGAATACGGTGAATCTTACAACGCAAAATAAGAAGGAAAAAAAAGAAGGGAAAAAAAACCCGATTTACATAATGCTGCATCCCGCTGTGTGTAGTTGCTCATTCATAACAGCGGGCAGACTGATTGATTCCCCGCCCAGTGTTATCTGCAGCCGTTCACCCTCTTCGTGAATTACGCCGAGGCCTGAATGGTACAATATTTTCCCTAGTCGCTTTGTGCTGTTGCCTTTACCTTGTTCGTAGCCACCTCTATGTATCTGTCTATCTATCTATCTATGTATCTGTCTATAAATCTGCCCATTCGTCTGTCTGTCTATCTATGTATCGCTCTAAGTATATATGTATTTATTTATCCACCTACCTATCTGAATGTATGTCTATCACTCTGCCTAGCTATCTGTCTATCTTTGTATCTATCCATCTATCTATCTATCTATTTATCTAGTTATGTAATATCCCTATATTAACTGGAATGATCAATTAAGATAAACAAAACAAAGAACAACATCGCCCTCAATAAAATTACACAACCGAATTAGCTATCTACCTACCTATTCACACACCTATCTATCTATGAACTATCTAACTCTATCTATCAATATTAACTAAAGATGTGAAGTAATAATATACTAAAACAAAGAACATCCTCCTCCTCAACAAAACGGTATAACCTGTTGAGTAGTTAAGTGAATGTGGACCCAAATTAACAATCTATCTCTCTATCTATTTATCTGTCGACCTATCTCTGTATTATACGAACATACAAAAGAGTATAAACAAAACAATGCCTAGTATCACCGCAATAGAATGATACAACTCTCATTTAACAGTTAACTAAAAAGGACCCAAATTCCCCATACATAGGTCTATCTTTCTTTCCATCTATCTATCCATCTATCTACCTATCTCTATATTTACTGTACACATAAAATAATAATTGTGAAAACAATGAGCCTCTTCCTCCTCAAGAGAATGGTCGTTTAGGAGTTAACAGAATGTGGGCCGGAATTTCACTGGTCTCTCACGACGTTACGAGGAGCTGATCAGCGGCAGCCTCGCCACACGGCCCCCAACAAGGCTGAGTGTGCCGCCGCTGCCCCCGTCGCGGTCGCATTACGAGTGTCTGGAGCGCTCAGTGTCAAGGGAAGGGCTGCATAATCCTATTTACGCCCCACAATGAAGCGCTTTAGCGTCCACACCCCGCCAAACAGCTGTTGCGGCGCAGACATTCGCTGTAAGCCAAAGTGTCGTAAATATGAGAGCAAGGCGGCGGCACGAGGCTCCGGGGCGCTTTAGCCGAGCATGCATTACGCCACACATCATTAGCTGGCGAGGGGCGGCGACGGCGAGGCTGGCCAGGAGTACGAAGGGACGGCGGCGGAGGGCTATCACGCCGCCGATACGAGGCACGTCGCCATTGTGGAAGAATGAGGAAGATTGCAACAGATACACACACACACACACACACACACACACACACACACACACACACACACAGTGTGAGTGGTCTCAGTCCTACCCAAAGATCGGTACTACGAGCTCTGTGCTCTTCCATAGGGGAACGGCTGGCTGTCTCGAGATAGACCCGCAGCAGACCAAGAGGTGAATTACACACACACACACACACACACACACACACACACACACACACACACACACACACACACACACACACACACACACACACACACACACACACACACACACACACACACACACACACACACACACACACACACACACACACACACACACACACACACACACACTCCTCCTCACTCCACTCCCTCCACACCTCCTCTCCCACACACACACACACACACACACACACACACACACACACACACACACACACACACACACACACACTCACTCTCTCTCTCTCTCTCTCTCTCTCTCTCTCTCTCTCTCTCTCTCTCTCTCTCTCTCTCTCTCTCTCTCTCTCTCTCTCTCTCTCTCTCTCTCTCTCTCTCTCTCTCTCTCTCTCTCTCGGCCGCATATTTCCGAAGAGTATGCAAGATTGGCACCACCTCGAGCCCCTGAGCCCTGGGTGACTAATAACGTAATTCTATTCTACTTATTCTCATTTTATTATTTTATTCTATTCTATTTTATTCTATTATTCCATTCCATTTTATTATAAATAAAGAAAATATACAAATATACAAACAATCTTCCTTCAACAATTATCTTTCACTTGTTATTTGTTTTCCTTTTCCACGGTTACACACACACACACACACACACACACACACACACACACACACACACACACACACACACACACACATACATAAACAAACAGACAAATTTACAAACAATCTTCCTTCAACAATTATCTTTCACTTGTTATTTATATTTATATATATATATATATATATATATATATATATATATATATATATATATATATATATATATATATATATATATATATATATATATATATATATATATATATATATATATATATATACACACACACACACACACACACACACACACACACACACACACACACACACACACACACACACACACACACACACACACACACACACACACACACGTCGTTTCTTATCCGAGCTTATCTCAATTACCAGTTAACACTATTATCTTTCTCCATGTTTTCTTCTTTATTTTATCTCGTCTGTCCTTCTCTTTCCTTCCTATCTTTCCCTAAACGCTTATTCTCTATCTAGTTTCCTTATCCAAGCGCTACTTTCTATTGTCACCTTATCACCTTTATCTACGTCTCACTTCCTCTTTTCACAGTGTCTCTCCTTTCCTTCAATTAAAACCATTATTCTCTGTCTAGTTACAATATACCGCTAACTCAAACAGTCGGGGCCGGGGCCGTAGACATTTCAATACAGAGCAAGTAACGTAAATTTCACACCAAACACTAACACAACCAACGCTCCGGCATAATGGAAACGTGAGCATGTTTTAAAGTCCAATACCCTGCCCAGCTCCGTTACCATTTTCAGCTCCTCTGCATCACCAGGCCGAATTAATGCCTGGCCGCGTGTACGGAGGCGGCGCTCAGCTGTGGCGAGAGGGAGCAAGTACCGTAGTGCAAGGAGAGCACGTGCGAGCTACAGAGATTCACGACCCTTCTCCTGCTGGTAAGACTTTTTTATTTAGATCAGGGGCCGTATTCTCAGACAGATCGACGCCCTAGCACACATATTTGACAAGGTTTTCGTAGGGGTTTGGGGCATTTCCAGAGGCACTTTTATGACCCTAGTGGTAATTTGACTCTTCTTCTGTACTCTGAACCTAAGAAAAGGCTCATGAGAACCCGATAAATCTCCTTTTTGGCCTTTGAAAATAGCCGATGTGAGAGGCAGGAGCGTCTGAGAATACCGACCCAGAGGAAGCAGACAGGAGCAAAATAAAGACACAAGAGGAAAGCGTCGAGGGCAAAATAAAGACACAAGAGGAGAGCGTCAAGGACAAAATAAAGACATAAGAGGAAAGCGTCGAGGGCAAAATAAAGACATAAGAGGAAAGCGTCGAGGACAAAATAAAGGCACAAGAGGAAAGCGTCGAGGACAAAATAAAGGCACAAGAGGAAAGCGTCGAGGACAAAATAAAGACACAAGAGGAAAGCGTCGAGGACAAAATAAAGACACAAGAGGAAAGCGTCGAGGACAAAATAAAGGCACAAGAGGAAAGCGTCGAGGACAAAATAAAGACACAAGAGGAAAGCGTCGAGGACAAAATAAAGACACAAGAGGAAAGCGTCGAGGACAAAATAAAGACACAAGAGGAAAGCGTCGAGGACAAAATAAAGACACAAGAGGAAAGCGTCGAGGACAAAATAAAGGCACAAGAGGAAAGCGTCGAGGACAAAATAAAGACACAAGAGGAAAGCGTCGAGGACAAAATAAAGGCACAAGAGGAAAGCGTCAAGGGCTACATAAAGACATAAGAGGAAAGCGTCAAGGGCTACATAAAGACACAAGAGGAAAGCGTCAAGGACAAAATAAAGACATAAGAGGAAAGCGTCAAGGGCTACATAAAGACACAAGAGGAAAGCGTCAAGGGCTACATAAAGACATAAGAGGAAAGCGTCAAGGGCTACATAAAGACACAAGAGGAAAGCGTCAAGGGCTACATAAAGACATAAGAGGAAAGCGTCAAGGGCTACATAAAGACACAAGAGGAAAGCGTCAAGGGCTACATAAAGACAAAAGAGGAAAGCGTCAAGGGCTACATAAAGACATAAGAGGAAAGCGTCAAGGGCTACATAAAGACACAAGAGGAAAGCGTCAAGGGCTACATAAAGACATAAGAGGAAAGCGTCAAGGGCTACATAAAGACATAAGAGGAAAGCGTCAAGGGCTACATAAAGACATAAGAGGAAAGCGTCAAGGGCTACATAAAGACATAAGAGGAGAGCGTCAAGGGCTACATAAAGACATAAGAGGAAAGCGTCAAGGGCTACATAAAGACATAAGAGGAAAGCGTCAAGGGCTACATAAAGACACAAGAGGAAAGCGTCAAGGGCTACATAAAGACACAAGAGGAAAGCGTCAAGGGCTACATAAAGACACAAGAGGAAAGCGTCAAGGGCTACATAAAGACATAAGAGGAAAGCGTCAAGGGCTACATAAAGACATAAGAGGAAAGCGTCAAGGGCTACATAAAGACATAAGAGGAAAGCGTCAAGGGCTACATAAAGACATAAGAGGAGAGCGTCAAGGGCTACATAAAGACACAAGAGGAAAGCGTCAAGGGCTACATAAAGACATAAGAGGAAAGCGTCAAGGGCTACATAAAGACATAAGAGGAGAGCGTCAAGGGCTACATAAAGACATAAGAGGAAAGCGTCAAGGGCTACATAAAGACATAAGAAGAAAGCGTCAAGGGCTACATAAAGACATAAGAAGAAAGCGTCAAGGGCTACATAAAGACATAAGAGGAAAGCGTCAAGGGCTACATAAAGACATAAGAGGAGAGCGTCAAGGGCTACATAAAGACATAAGAGGAAAGCGTCAAGGGCTACATAAAGACATAAGAGGAGAGCGTCAAGGGCTACATAAAGACATAAGAGGAAAGCGTCAAGGGCAAAATAAAGCCACAAGAGTAAAGGGTCAGGGGCAAAATAAGGACAACAAAGAAAAAAAGCCTCTAAAACTACTGCTAGGGAAAGGAAAAATGCTAAGGCCATATTCTTAAAACAACGGCGCCCAAGCACATACATTTGACAAGGCTTTCGAAGGGGTTGTGGGCATTGCCAGGAGTATCTTTGTGAGGCTGGTGGTAGTTTGACAAAGCTTCTGTACCATGAACGTATAAAGCTCTCATGAGAACGCGTGTGACCTCTTTTACGACCTTTAGAAATGACTGATGTGAGAGTCGAAAGCGTCTTAGACAGGGTTCGAAAGGTGTCTTGATACCCCGCTAATAAAATAGTTCAAGTCAAAGGAAGGCGGAAATATAAACGAGGGAAGAATGGCTGGTGAGGCCCGCGGACAACCTTCTAATTTAAAGGTTCCTGTAAGCTAGACGTGAAACTGACTGATACAGAGCACGGTTTATACTGGTCCAATTCTCCCGCTTAAGAATCTATAACATCAACATCTTAAGGGGCTATTACACTGGGCAAATTTTCCGTGGATCTTCAGTCAAACCACGATTTCCGCTGGCGTGGTTCTCACATTTCCGTGGTTTTCTGACGTGTCCGCGATCTTCCAAAGCTACGGTAGAGTTTCTTGAATGACGGTGGTATTACTCATCATCATCATCAGCGGCAATAACAAGACACAAATGAGAACCACACTAGCGGAAATCGTGATTTGACTGAAGATCCACGAAAAATTTGCCCAGTGTAATAACCCCTTAACTCTATATCGTATTCGCCAACGCAAACCTTTAACATCTATATCGTATTTTCTATCGTGTTCGCCAACGTAAATCTAAGACAACCACATATTTTTCTGTAGCCCGATCTCAAGAAAGCTTTAACTGACCCAATTCTACCACATAAAAATCTGACACATCAACTTATTTTTCTGTATCGTATTCTTAAACGCATAACACTGACATCTTCTCCATCGTATTAGCCAACGGAGTGGAGGGAGGGAGTTAAGGGGGGGGGAGTTCGCACACACAGGTCGGCGGCACATCGATGGAACACCGGCTTTTCCAACTCACGGGAGCGATTCGGCGAAAGTTAGCCGCGTCAGTGTAGGGACGGGAAGGGCATTAGGAGAGGCACACACACACACATACACACACGCACACACACACAAAGATATAGAAGATACTTAGAGAGAGAGAGAGAGAGAGAGAGAGAGAGAGAGAGAGAGAGAGAGAGAAATAAAAGGAAGACGGAAAGAGAGGAGCTGAAGAAGAATGATGATGAGGAGGAGGAGGAGGAGGAGGAGGAGGAGGAGGACAAAGTTTAGAACCTGAAGAGGTACCAATTACTGTATATTTTTTGTCTTGTCTATATTTTTCAGGAGGAGGAGGAGGAGGAGGAGGAGGAATAAACATGGAAACATGGAAATGCAGGCAACAGAAAGCCTATTGGCTCATTACGTGGTTGCCCGCTTTGGTGATTTAATCTGCTCGACAGCCACTTGGGGCCTGGGGAGCAGATGAAAGCACCTCGACATTGAGGAGCAGATGAAAAGCACCTCGATATTGGGGAGCAGATACAAGAACATAGAAATACAGGGAGACTGGGAGAGGACGAGTGGCCTACACAGGGCAGCCCCAGAATCCCCCCTAATATTCACGGTGGGTGAGGTGTAGGGGCACAGGTGGAGGCTTGATCCTCGTTTAACCGGCGGTAATAGGCACGCACCAGTAACCTGTCACTTTACTGCACCCACACCTCATTCCACTTGTCGTGCGGACATTAACTGTTGCTTTACTCTATTGTTGACTTACGCTACTTGCAATCTAGGTTGTGGGGTAGAATTATATGAATATAGGTTGAGGTCTTGCTGCAATCTGTCTGAAAACATGGACCTCAATATTCAGTACACTACTGACGCAGCGAAGTGACGGTCGATTCTATATTTGAAGGAGTTGATGGTATTCGCATTTACTACTTCTGAAGGAAGATTGTTCCAGTGACGAATGACTCGGTTTGAAAAGAAACTCCTTCCGATGTCTGTGTTACATCGACTCGACTGAATGGGTACGCCGTTATTTCTAGTTCTTAAGTTGGTTTGCAGTTCAAAGAATTTGGAGTAATCGACGTTATTGAAGTTTTTCAGATACTTGAAGACTTGAATCATATCCCCTCGCAGGCGTCTTTTCTCCAGTGTAAAGAGATTGAGTCGCTTGAGTCGTTCCTCGTACGGTTGATCCCTTAAGATTGGAATCATCTTTGTGGCGCGTCGTTGAATCCTTTCCAATAAATCAATGTCCTTTCTGTAATTAGGAGACCAGAACTGTATTGCATACTCGAGGTGCGGTCTTACCATGGAATTATACAAGGATAGCATCACGTCTGGCGTTTTACACTCGAAGTTCCTCGCTATGAACCCGAGCATAGTGTTGGCTTTGTTGTATGCTTTTTTACAGTGATTCGCGTGTTTCAGGTCACTGCTGATAGTGACTCCAAGATCCTTTTCCTCCTGCATCGCCTGCAGAGGTTTCCCATTCATGATGTATGTGTGGTTACTATTTCTGGACCCAATGTGCATGACTTTGCATTTGTCAACAATAAAGGACATCTGCCATTTTTCTGACCATTCGATAATGTGATTGAGGTCTTTCTGAATGATTTCGCAGTCGGTCTTTGTGAGGCCTTTCCACCCACCTTGGTGTCATCATCAAATTTCAATATTGTTGATTTCAATCTTGATTCGAGGTCGTTGATATATATGATGAAGAGAATGGGTCCCAGCACTGACCCTTGAGGCACTCCACTAGTGACTGGAAGCCAATCGGAAGGCTGTCCGTTGAGTAGTACTCGTTATTTTCTGCCGGTGAGCCAATCTCTTATCCACGCGATCAGATTGGCTCCAATGCCCGCCGAGTGCAGTTTCTTAAGGAGTCGCTCGTGCGGTACCTTGTCGAAGGCTTTCTGAAAGTCCAGGTATATAACATCACTGGGGCTGTGGGCATCCCAGTTATTATATATACCTCGGCAAAAGTCTAATAAATTCGTTAGGCATGAGCGCTTGCTTCTGAAGCTATGCTGTGTGTCGGAGATTACATTATTGTCTTCTAGAAACTTGACAAGTTTGTCTCTAATAATCTTTTCGAGTATTTTTCCTGCCACTGATGTCAAACTTATGGGCCTGTAGTTTAATGCAACGCTTTTGTCTCCTTTTTTGCAAATCGGTGTTACGTTCGCCATCTTCCAGTCTTCCGGGACCTTTTTCAATTTTACAGACTGGTTGAATATGTTAGTGAGTGGCTGAAGTATTTGTTGTTGAAGCTCTTTTAATAACCGTGGTGACAAACCGTCGGGTCCCGTTGACTTGTTCGTGTCGAGTTTGTCCAAATACTTTTTTAACTTCTTGGTCGCATATTGTGTCAATTTCCAGGGGCGTGATCTCTCTCGGCGGGTCAGGGCTCTCGGGAATGGGTTCGATGTCCTCGACTGTGAATACGGATGCGAAGTTACTGTTGAGGATTCTGGCCATCTGTTTACTGTCCTGAGTTACAGATCCAGTCTCGTCTGTCAGGGAACCAATATTGGATTTTACTTTCTTTTTCGATCTGATGTATGTGTAGATTTTTTTTTAGTTTGTTTTGATGTCACCCGCTATTTGTTTTTCGTAGTTGCGTTTACTACTTCGAATAAGGGTGCGACAAGCTCTGAGGCTGGTGTGGTACTGAGTACGGGCTTCGGCCGTGTCATTTTCTTTCATTAGGTTATAATTCCTTTTTTTTAAGTTTACCGCCCTTTTTATTTATCTGGTCATCCACGGTGTATCCACGGTGCCATTTGTTCGCCTGGGTTTCGTAGGCACTGTAGCCTTCTCTACCTTCAAAAGCTTATCTTTGAAGTTGTTCCACACGTTGTCGATTGTATTGTCGGTTAGGTGAAGCTGGTCCCAGGTCGTAGGGGGAAGCAGCTCACGGGCTGGGTTGAAGTTTGCTTTTTTTTAGTCTGGTATCACTGACGGATTGGCTCCGAGTTTGTGACTTATGTTGACATTGAAACGGATTAGGTGGTGATCGCAACAATTAATTTTTTCACCAACTTCACAGTCGCGAATGAGGTCGGGGTCGCTTACTAATACCAGATCCAGCAGATTGTTTTCTCTTGTCAGTTGAGTTACAACTTGAGTGAGGAACGAATCCTCCACCATTTCTATAAGCCTGTTACCCTCTTGATCTCCAGTCGTCAGTCCCCAGTCGATGTTAGGACAATTAAAGTACCCATTTATTATTGCTTCTTTGCTTTGTGTTAAAGAGTGAAGCTCTTCGTACAAGGCAGTGTCGTCTGCTGCCTGTTGTTTTGGAGGCCTGTATACGGTCGCAAGTGTTAGTTTCTTATTATTCGCGGTTATTTCCACATAGACGGAGTCGTAATTCTCTGCGTCCTGTTTGTCTAATTTTATGGCAGGGAGCGTACTTTTTACGTAGCAAATTGCTCCTCCTCCTTTCTTGTGCAATCGATTTTTTTGGAAGCTTTCGTACCCGGGAAATGACAGTTCAGATACTAGATGTGCAGAGTTGGCCCAAGTCTCTGTAATGGCTACCACATCTGGTTTCTCAGTTGCAATATACGCCCTAATTTCGTCCTTTTGGGTAATAGACTGCGTGCATTTGTGTACAAAATGGAAATGTGACTCCTGGTTTGGCCGCGTCGTGTTGACTGAGTTCGCTTGTCGGGGGCGTCGTTGGTTACATAGTTTCTTGCAAGCCGGATCGACGCTACGGTTCGGTTGATCAAGGGTTGCCTTTGCCTTGCCCTCGCCTGCAGTTTTTTTAATAGCTTTTCGAGAAGCTTTCAACTGCCTCGTTCAGGAGCCTTCCAAGCTGCGCCGAGCCAACCTCGTTCAGGTGGAGTCCGTCCTCCCAAAACAAATCTGGGCGCTGATTGAAGTGATTCCACGCATTCGTGAACGCTACGCCTTCATCGTTACATAACTGCTTTAGACCAGTGTTGACGCCGTACGCTTTACTGTTAAATCCGGCGAACGTATTGACTCTCGGTAGAATTCCAGAGACGATGATGTGAGGGGACTTGGTCTTGTATTTCCGAATGACTTGACGGTATTTTGCTAACAGGTCCTGAGATTGAGTTGACTGAAGGTCGCTAGTTCCCGCATTAGATACACTGTGTCGTCCTTCGCATTTACTGAAACTACATCGACAGCTGATTCAATATCGTCCAGTTTGGCTCCGGGGATACAGAAACGCTGCCGTGTCAATGTATTCCGACCGCAAAACTCCGTAAGTTGGCCTCTCACCAGACTGTCGCCAACTAAGTTGACTCTAGTAGTCAGTTTGCCCATGCCAGGAAAAAGCGTCTGGTTCGTACAAGCGACAGCTGGGAGAATGGTCTTGTGGTTTCTTTTGGCAGGGGGCAGGCAGGAGGAGGAGAGTAAGAGGAAAAAGTAATAGAGAAACAGAAGAAGAGAAAGGGGGAAGAGGAAGATGAAGGATGGGGAGGAGGAAGAGAGGAAAAGAAGAAGAGGAGGAAAAGGGTAAGAGGAAGAAATATGAGAGAAGGAGAGGGAAAGGAAGAGGGAGATGAAGGATAAGTAAGAGAAAAAATAGTAACCAGAGAAAATAGGAAGGAGGAATGGAAGGAGGAGGAAGAGTAAGAGAAGAAAGGAGAAAGGGAAGGAAAAAGGAAGAGAAGGAACACGCAGAAGGGAAGGAGGAAGAAAAGGAAAGAGAAGAAGAAGTAGTAAGAAGAGAGAAGGAAAGGAAAGGAAGGGAAGGAAGAATCAGAGTAAGGTAAGAAAGAGGAAGGAGATAAAGAAACAAATAAATAAAGAAGAGAAGGAGGAGGCGGAGGAGGAAATGGAGGAAGAGGAGGAGGAGGAGGAGGAGAGAGAGAGAGACGTAAGATGGAAAACAGAGAAAGGTGATGACCAGAAACAATGAAACGAAGAGGAGGAGCAAGAAAAAGGCGATAAAAGAGGAGAGGAGCATGGAAGGAGGGAAGAGGGCGTGTAAGAGAGGAGTTACAAGAAAACGAGAAAGACACCAACACATAAATTTAATAGAGGGAAGGGAAGGAGGAGGAAGGAGAAAGGAAAGATGAAGAGAAGAAAGGGGAAAGAGGAGGAAGAAGGAAGAAGGGAAGGGAGGAGGAAGAAAAGGAACAAGCAGAAGGGAAGGAGGAAAGGAAGGAGGAGGAGGAAGGGAAGGAGGAGGAGGAAGGAAAGGAAGGAAGGAACGAAATCAAAAGTAAAAAAGGAAAGGTAACAGAGGAAGGAGGAGGGAGAAAGTAAAGATGAAGAGAAGAAAGGAGAAAGAGGAGGAAGAAGGAAGAAGGGAACAAGCAGAAGGAAGGAGGAAGGGAAGGAGGAGGAGGAGGAAGGGAAGGAAGGAAGGAAGGAAATGAAAAGCAAAAAGGAAAGGTGAAAGACGAAACGGTAGACACGTGAATATATATGAAGTTCAATGGTAAAGTTGGAGGCACATACACTATAGCTGCGGGTGGCCTCGGTGCTCATCTCCGTCACACCAACCCTTGAACCCTGAATAACGACTATGCAGCCAGGCACGCTAACCACCTCATCACGGAGGCGTATACAGTGATCCTAGTCTCGTATACTGAATTAGAGTTACATCTAGAGCAGTGTGTATTTAAGGATACATAGGAATACATAAGAATATACAAGAATAAGACAAGAATGTACAAGGACACACAAGAATATGACAAGGATAAGACAAGGATACATAAGAATATATACGAATAAGACGGGAATATACACTGACACACACGAATAGGACAAGGATAAGACAAGGATACTTAAGAATCTACACGAATAAGACGGGAATATACACGGATACACACGAATAGGACAAGGATAAGACAAGGATACATAAGAATACACAAGAATAAGACAAGAACATACAACACTAAGATACCAAAGGAAACGCAAGGATAATAAACAGCAATCAGTCAAGGCTGTCCTCATAAGGCAAGTTCCTCACCCCTTGAATCATTTATGACATCCTCCTCTGTACAGATGTTAGTATCCGTACAGTGGAGGATGACATAAATGATTCAAGGGGTGAGGAACTTGCCTCTGTAGAGACGTAAGTATCTGTACAGAGGAGGATGACAAATTATTGAAGGGGTGAGAAACTTGCCTTTTGAGGATAGACTGAAGCATTTAATCTACACTCTCTAGGAAGGCGAAGGTTGCGAGGAGACTTGATCGAGGTTTATAAATGGATGAAGGGCTTTAATAAAGGGGATGTCAATAGGGTTTTGGTTGTAAAAGAGGCAGGTAGGACACGTAGCAACGGTTTTAAGTTAGATAAATCGATTCAACAAAGACATTGGAAAGAATTGGTTTACCAGTAGAGTGGTGGATGAGTGAAACAGGCTTGGCAGCCATGTTGTGGGTGCCAACACCATAGATACATTCAAGAAGATGTTGAATAAACTTATGGATAGTGAGGTAAGGTGGGGTTAGAATTACAGGAGCTGCTTTGTATAGGCCAACCGGCCTCTTGCAGACTCCTTACGTTCTTATGTTCTTATGAAATATGCACACTTCTAGTTGAGAGAGAAAAAAGTTTTAAAGCCATATGAAAATGAATGATCACCTATATCTAACTTTCTTCGTCTATTTATCCTCAAGAAACAATTATATCGGTTTAGGGAATAAGTAAACACACATACTCTGACACTTGAGCGAGAGAGGAGGCAGGTCACGCCCAGTTCTGAAGCCAAGCAAAAAAGAACCGATCACCACATATTATACTTGTTATGTTATATTGCTGAGTTATAGAAAGGAAACAAGAGCAGAAAGAATGGCAAGGTGGCGGAGTGGAAGCAAAACGCACGTATTCTTCTACTTAAGAGAAAGGAGGAAAGAGTCACGTAGAGTTCTGAAGGTGAAACAAAGAAACGATCACCACATGTTATAGAGATGTTGTTATGTTACAGAGTTCTAGTAGAAAGGGAGCGAGAGGAGGAGGAATGGCAAGGGGACTGAGTGGAAGGGAAACACATGTATTCTTCTACTTGAGAGAGAGAAGAGAGGAAAGAAAGTCACGTATAGTTCTGAAGATAACACAAAGAAACAATCACCACATGTTATAGAGTTGCCATAGCTGTTTTAGAGTTATATTGAATGGGAACGACAGGAGGAGGAATGGCAAGGTGACGGAGTGGAAGCGAAACACATGTATTCTTTTACTTGAGAGCGAGAAGAGGAAGGTCATGTACAGTTCTGAAGCCAAACGAAAAAGAAACAATCACATGTTTTAGAATTGTTGTTATGGATATGCTATGTTATTTAAAGAGAGGTTACGAGAGGATGAGGAATGGTATGATGGCGGGGTAGAAGCAGAACACACGCATTTTTTTACTCGAGAGAGAAGTGACAAGGCGAAGAATGCCGCGAACAGTTCAGAGCTAAACGAAAAGAAACGGTCACTGCATACTATAGGAGTTGTTATATTTAGGTTATGGTAAAATTGACCTCTCTTTGGCCTTTCATTCTTCTCTCTGTACAGGAGCAGCGTTTAGTGAGCCTTTTGTTTACTTGTCCTTGCCCTTAAGTTGTTTCCTATACGGTAAAAAATAGGAGTTATAGAAGGGGTACGATAATGAGGCATGGCAAGGAGGCGAAGTGGAAAGGACATTATCTGCGTTTTCTTTTCTTTTTCCTTTAAACTTTTCCTCCTCGATCGCCATCCTCTTTTCCCCTACGTTCGTCTTCTTTCCTCTTGGTTTCTTCTGCGTATTCTTTTCCTTTATTTTCCGTGTATCTTTTCCTGCGTCTCGTGTTAACAGCATTACTGGTTCTGATGGGGCAGTATCGACCGACGAAGGCGATGGAGAGGAGAGGAACGGTGCTGACGGGAGGCTGGCTCACTGTGTAGGGTCCAATTCTCTACCATTTTGAGGCTGACACACCCACACCCAACCCCAGACCGAGACACACACATTGGATAAGGCTTTCGTAGAGGTTGTTTTAGTCTCTCTCTCTCTCTCTCTCTCTCTCTCTCTCTCTCTCTCTCTCTCTCTCTCTCTCTCTCTCTCTCTCTCTCTTCCTTCCTTCCTTCCTTCGCGCTTCTGCGCTCCTGCCTAACGAGTTTATTAGACTTCTTCCACCACATGCCCACATACCCAGTGATGTTATATACCTGGACTTTCAGAAAGCCTTCAACAAGGTACCGCACGAGCGACTCCTTCAGAAACTGCACTCGGCGGGCATTGGAGCCATCTGATGTGGTGGATAAGAGAGCTGGCTCACAGACAGAAAAACAATGACCCGACAGCCTTCCGATTGGCTTCCAGTCACTAGTGGAGTGCCTCAAGGGTCAGTGCTGGGTCCCATTCTCTTCATCATATATACCAACGACCTCGAATCAGGATTGAAATCAACAATATCGAAATTTGCTGATGACACCAAGGTGGGGGGAAAGGCTCTAACAAAGACCGACTGCGAAATCATTCAGAAAGACCTCAATCACATTATCGAGTGATCGGAAAAATGGCAATGCAAAGTCATGCACATTGGGTCCAGAAATAGTAACCACACATACATCATGAATGGGAAACCTCTGCAAGCGATGCAGGAGGAAAAGGATCTTGGAGTCACTATCAGCAGCGACCTGAAACACGCGAATCACTGTAAAAAAGCCTACAACAAAGCCAACACTATGCTCGGGTTCATAGCAAGGAACTTCGAGTGTAAAACGCCAGACTTGATGCTGTCCTTGTATAATTCCATGGTAAGACCGCACCTCGAGTATGCAGTACAGTTCTGGTCTCCTAATTACAGAAAGGACATTGATTTACTGGAAAGAATTCAACGACGCGCCACGAAGATGATACCAACCTCACTCACCCGTACTCACCCGTACGAGGAACGACTCAAGCGACTCAATCTCTTTACATTGGAGAAGAGACGCCTACGAGGGGATATGATTCAAGTCTTCAAGTATCTGAAAAAAAATCAATAACGTCGATTACTCCAAATTCTTTGAACTGCAAACCAACCTAAGAACTAGAAGTAACGGTTTACCCATTCAGTCCAGTCGACGTAACACAGACATCGGAAGGAGTTTCTTTTCAAACCGAGTCATCCGCCACTGGAACAATCTTCCCTCAGAAGTAGTAAATGTGAATACTATCAACTCCTTCAAATATAGAATCGACCGTCACTTCGCTGCGTCGGGAGTAAACTGAATATTGAGGTGCTTTCATCTGCTCCTCAATATCGAGGTGCTTTCATCTGCTCCTCAATGTCGAGGTGCTTTCATCTGCTCCCCAGGCCCCAATTGGCTGTCGAGCAGATTAAATCACCAAAGCGGGCTACCTCGTAATGAGCCAATAGACTTCCTGTTGCCTTCATTTCCACGTTTCCATGTTTCCATGTTTCCTTCCTTTCTTCCTTCCTTTCTTTCTTTCTTTCTTTCTTTCTTTCTCTCTTTCTTCCTTTCTTTCTTTCTTTCTATCTTTCTTTCTTTCTTTCTTTCTTTCTTTCTTTCTTTCTTTCTTTCAATCTATCTCTCCATCCATTATCTATCTGGTATTCTATCTCTCTCCCTCTCTGTTATAATAAGGACAGTGCGTGGTCGATGCGTCCATTCCACAACGGTGCGTCATTACCAACAAGATTTTTTCCACGCAAGATTCATGAAGCTCCTCGCCATCCATAAAACATCGGCGACTCAAATCAATAGACAATTTACTCTTGACAGCAAACCCTTCCTCAACCCTGAACGAGTATGTGTGTGTGTGTGTGTGTGTGTGTGTGTGTGTGTGTGTGTGTAGATAGTGTTGCCAATTAAAATCAGTGCGGTGCAGGTGCTCAAACTTACGTGGACACACACACACACACACACACACACACACACACACACGACACATATACATGATTACGATAACCTATCTCTCTGTCTGTCTGTCTGTCTGTCTTCCTCTCTTTCTCTCACATATCTTTGAGTTCCTGGTTTCTAGACGCCACACTGTAAGTAATGTGACCCCTGCAATGCCCTTCACTTCTTCCTCTACATGCATACCATATCTAACGCCTCTTCCTTCCTCTCTCTCTTAAACACACATAAACACCTTGGTTCTTAGACACCATGCTATAGGTTATGTGGCCAATGCATGACTCCACTCCTTCCTTCCTCTACTAAAACAGATCTTTCGGCTTTCCTTCCTCCTCTCTCTCAAACACTCATACATAGGTACCCTGTAGTTCGTGGTTTTTAGACACACTACAGGCGATGTGGCCCCTCTAAGACACCATTTCTTCCTTCCTCTACGAGTCTACACGTTTAACAAATTCTTACAACTTTCCCTTCCTCCTCTCTCTCTCTCTCTCTCTCTCTCTCTCTCACACTCACACACATACACGCCCTGAGTCCGCCCGTTTCTCCACACCACACTGTTCGCAGCGCTACCGGAGACCCTCGCGTTCCTTCCTTTTACACCCGCATACGCTGAGTTTCATGATGGCGTATTCCGCTCAACGATCGCCTTAAAATGGTGCTGGAAGTAAAACTGAGAACCGCCGTGTGTCGCGCCGCAGCACCGCTCTCTGCGCCCGCAACGACGCCAGCTTAACACGGTGCTCCAGGGTCAGTATTCCACCTCTCACGTCAGCTATTTCCAAAGGCCAAAAAGGAGATAATCGGATTCTCATGAGTGTTTCCTTATGTTCAAAATACAGAAGAAGGGTCAAACTACTGCCAGGTTCATTAAACTACATCTGGAAATGCCCCAAACCCGTAACGAAAGCCCTATGAAATGTGGGTGTGTGATCCCCGAAATGTTTGAGAATATGGTCCCTGGTTCCTCGCGCTGATGGCAAACCTCACAGATGGATCCTTTCAATTTTCTGCATCTTGGAAACGGAGAGCTTGAGTTTATCCCTCGAGGCGCCACTACCAGCAACCTTAATAAACACAATAGTACACGAACACGCATAATAATACGAGTGAATGGCAAACCTCATAGATGGATCCTTTCAATTTTCTGTATCTTGGAAATGGAGAAGTTGAGTTTATCCCTCGAGGTGCCACTACCAGCAAACTTAATAAACACAATAGTACACGAACACGCATAATAATACGTGTGAATGGCAAACCTCACAGATGGATCCTTTCAATTTTCTGTATTATGGAAACGGAGAGCTTGAGTTTATCCCTCGAGGTGCCACTACCAGCAAACTTAATAAACACAATAGCACATGAATAGCATAATAATACACGTGAATGGCAAACTTCGTAGATGGATCCTTTCAATTTTCTGTATCTTGGAAATGGAGAGGTTGACTTTATCCGTCGAGGCGCCACTACCAGCAAGCATAATAATACATGAATAGCAACGAAGGATATTAATTCTGATGTTCTGCAATTATGAGGGAGGGGAAGATAGAGGTTAATGGATTACTCCTTTCAGTTTTCTGTATCTTGGAAATGGAGAGCTTGAGTTTATCCCTGCAGGCGCCACTACCAGCAAACGTAATAGTACGTGACTAGCAACGAGATATATTAATTCCGATGTTCTGCAATTATGAGGAAGGGGAGAATATAGGTTAATGTTGTAATATGATCAGGAAAGGTATAAGGATTAAAGGCTGTGGCGAGGAATAACATCATGCCCTATAGCTAACATATAAAGCGTATTTACGTAGATGTTAATACTAATACTCTACAAGGAAGGCGAAAATAGAGGCAAACGCTGTAATACTCATCAGGAAGGGTAAGGATTAAGGGTTATGGCGATGAGTAACACCACGCACTACAGCGTAGCTGAATTTATCCCTCTAGCAATATGTTGTTATAAGGAAGGGGAGGATTTGGGTTAATGTTGTAATACTCATCAGAGAGGGTGAGGATTAAGGGGCGTAGCGAGGAGTAACACCATGCAATACAGCTAACATTATATAAAGATTAGTTACCTGTTTAATATAGCGTGCATGACGGACCCTTCACCTGTTAATTAATATCAGAGCGTGAGGTGTGCCGGCGTCCTGAAGATCACATGGCAAACATGGAAACATGGAAATACAGGGAACAGAAAGCCCATAGAGCAAATGAAAGCACTTTGTATTCAGGTAGAACAGATAATGCTCGTAGTTATGCTTCACTAAAATTTACAGACGAACATAATATAGTTTCCTCCATTACTCCTTTTTTTTCATAGCGGGGAAAACTATAACAGGGCATAAAGCAATGTTTATAAATGTGTACAGAGTGAGTTTATGATCGAAAGGAAGGCCAACGATATAGCTACGCCTGGCCTTAGTGCTCATCTCCGTTCCATTGACTCTTAAGCTTTTAATGGGAATACAATATGCATAGACTAGCTGCGCGTGGCTTCAGTGCTTATCTCCGATCCATTGACTCTTTAGCATATGGTGGGAATACAATAAGCAAAGACTAGCTGCGCGTGGCCTCAGTGCTCATCTCCGATCCATTGACTCTTTAGCATATCGTGGGTATACAATAAGCAAAGACTAGATGCGCGTGGCTTCAGTGCTCATCTCTGATCCATTGACTTTGAAGTTAATGGTGGATAATAAATAAACAAAGACTAGCTGGGCGTAGCATCAGTGCTCATCTCCGATCCATTGACTCTTTAGCATATGGTGGGTATACAATAAGCAAGTACTAGCTGCGCGTGGCTTCAGTGCTCATCTCCGATCCATTGACTCTGAAGCTAATGGTGGGAATACAATCAGCAAAGACTAGCTGCGCGTGGCTTCAGTGCTCATCTCCGGTCCATTGACTTTGAAGCTAATGGTGGATAAAAAATAAACAAAGACTAGCTGCGCGTGGCTTCAGTGCTCATCTCCGATCCATTGACTTTGAAGCTAATGGTGGATAAAAAATAAACAAAGACTAGCTGGGCGTGGCCTCAATGCTCATCTCCGATCCATTGACCCTTGAGCCGATGGCCAGTACAGCCTACAACACACAGAGACTAACCAGATGCTGCGCCCAAAGTCTCAAGCCGTGTGTTGCCTGCCCTACGCACTCCTCAGACTCATAAGCTACGCACGCAAGCGGTCACCTACACGCCAACGTTCCTGGAATACGTGACGACTTCTCAGGGTGACTATTCCTTCCCTAATATTATTTTCGTACCCTATTTTTTATTGTTTGTATTCTATTGGTGGTATATTTTCATTATTATTTTATAGGCCTGTATATTTTTTTTCAGTACATCTTATTGGTTTCATTTTTTATTAGTGTTTTTTTCTTCCTCTCCCGGTTTGATGTTTTAATCGAATGTGTTTTGAATTTGTTTGAATCGTTTATATTTTAACCCGACAGCTGCGATTGGCACAGATTTGGCCTTCACTGGTAGCCTGGTAACATACACTCCAAGGTCCTTCTCTGCCTCTGTGGTGGATAGTGGAGTGTTTCTCATGTGGTATTGGTGTGCTGGATATCCCTTCACTGGTAGCCTGGTAACATACACTCCAAGGTCTTTCTCTGCCTCTGTGGTGGATAGTGGAGTGTTTCCCATGTGGTATTGGTGTGCTGGATATCCCTTCACTGGTAGCCTGGTAACATACACTCCAAGGTCTTTCTCTGCCTCTGTGGTGGATAGTGGAGTGTTTCCCATGTGGTATTGGTGTGCTGGATATCCCTTCACTGGTAGCCTGGTAACATACACTCCAAGGTCTTTCTCTGCCTCTGTGGTGGATAGTGGAGTGTTTCCCATGTGGTATTGGTATGCTGGATATCCCTTCACTGGTAGCCTGGTAACATACACTCCAAGGTCCTTCTCTACCTCTGTGGTGGATAGTGGAGTGTTTCCCAAGTGGTATTGGTATGCTGGATATCCCTTCACTGGTAGCCTGGTAACATACACTCCAAGGTCCTTCTCTACCTCTGTGGTGGATAGTGGAGTGTTTCCCATGTGGTATTGGTATGCTGGGTTTCCCCTCCCAAGGTATATGGCTTTACATTTTTCTTCATTGAATTGTAGCAGCCACTCATTGCTCCACTCCTGCAGCTTGGTGATGTCTTCTGGTAGGCGGTCTGCATCCAAAGGGATAACAACTACTTCCCTTCCTTCATTCGCTGCTGTTCTAGTCACCTGCTGTTTTTACATGCTCACCTCTATACTCTTTTCTACTGTTTTCAGGCACCTTTTCTCACATCTACTTTTCTCATCTTTTTGTTTCTCTTTTCATATTTTCCTTTTGTCTTTCTTTTCTCTTCCCTTTTTTTCTTTTTGATAAATTTTTTTTTTTTTGTCTTGTATTTCTTTTGATGATCAGTGTCTGTGAACCGAATGCCAAATGTATGGTTAGCTCACTAAATATCTGTCTACTTATATGTCAATGTGTCTATCGATCTATCTATCTGAGTCAATCAATCAATTATCTATTTTCAATGTTTACCTATCAATCAATCTATCTATCTATCTATCTATCTATCTATCTCTTTGCCTTCCTATCTATCAGTCTATCTGTCTGTCTATTTATCTATCTTCATATCTATCTATGTATCTGTGTATCTATCTATCAATTTATCTATCTATCCATCTATCTATCTATCTTTTTACCTACCAATCTATCTATCTGTCTGTCTATTTCTCTATCTTCCTATTTATCTATGTGTCTATCTATCCATCTATCTATCTATCTATCTATCTATCTATGTATCTATCTACCTACCGGTCTATCTATCAGTCCATCTATCTATCTATCCAGCCACGCACATTTCGCCCTTCCTATTCCACACACACACACAACACTGAACAAGCGGAAGGAAGGAAGGACGTAAAGCGAAAAAAGTTTAGCAAGCATCGAACAGCAGTAATTCCACGAGGCTTATTGTGGCGTTTATCGCTTGGCCCCGCGGCGAAAAACAACAAACAACGGGCGGGAGGAGGAAAAATATATTGTTTGTCTGTGTATAGTGTAGTAATGAAGAGTTGATCGCCCTCTATAACATATACGAACTCTATACACATTTATATACTGCTTTATTCGCAACCTAATCGTGGCATTTAGCTTTTACTCCTGCTGTGAAAACTGAAAATGAACGAATGGAGGAAAATTCATATTGTTGGTCTTTTAAAAATTATACTAACGCAGAATAATTCATATTTTCTGTAACATCTCCATCCATGTATTTCAACTTTCTTTTCACTTACAATGACATAATCTATCCTATTCTTTCTTTAAATTATAGTAACGCAAAATTCATACTCTCTCTTCCTTCGCCATCTATTTATTTTTTTTTCTCTTACAATGACAAACTACTATATTTTGTCTTTAATTTCTAGTATTGCTAACCTCTCTACTCTAATGTAATGCAAAATGGCCTCTCTATACCATCTCCACCTATGTATTTCGACATTTTTTCGTTTACAATCACATACACTATCCAATTCTTTCTTTAAATTATAGAAATGCTAACTTGGTTACTCTGATATACCGCAGACTTCAACCTCTATACCGTCTCCATCAATATAGTTAACTTTTTTTTGTTTATAATTACATACACTATCATATTTTGTCCTTTAATTCTAGTAATGCTAACTCGTCTACTCTATTTCAACATCTATCTACGTATTTTATCTATTTTCTACTTATAAATACGCAATCTCTATTTTTATACAGCAAGGGAGGCAGCTCAAGGTAAAAAAAAACAATAACAGCAACAAAAAAGTCCGCTAAAAAAAAATGTACGAGAGGTCAGAGGAGAGGTCAGCCTCGGGTGGAGAGGTCAGTCTTGGTACTCTCCCACTCCGTCTGTAAGTTCTAATAATCATGCAAATTTCGCCCATTATTTCATCCTCATAAATATACAACCTATCCCATCACGTCTATGAATTGTACTGATGTGAAGATCCGCTCCTCTATCTCACTTTACTTTCATATTCTTACTTTTCTTCCACAAATACCTCAACACACGGACACTATAGCATTCTGTCTGTAAACTCTCGTCAGGTAGAACTCGCTCAGTATTTCATCTTCAGCAATTTTACCTTTTTATCCACTTACAATAACTACAGACACTATCCCATTCTTCCAATAATTACGCACACTATCCAATTCTGCTTGTAAATAGAATAGTAACGCATAATTTGATCAGCCTATTTCATCTTCACCTGCCTATTTTTAACTGGTTCCGATTTATAATCACGCAAACTATCCTACTCTGTCTTAATACTCCAGTAATGCACAACCATCATATTCTTACCTTTTTTTTCCACATTGAACTCTCCACCCAGAAACAATCCCATTCCGTCTGTAAATTGCACTCATCCACTCTATTCCATCTTCATCTATACATCTAAATATTCTTAACTTTTATTTCACACTGAACTATTATTAACACGGAAACTCTCCCATTCTGTCCATAAATCTAGTATAAGCCAGCGCTAGTCCACTCTCTATCATCCCGTCCACACACACACACACACACACACACACACACACACTAACAACAGCCTCCCAGGAAACATATGGCGGGGCATTAGTAGGCGGCGTTGTTAATCCACGCTACAGCAAGGATAAATAGAACCCCAGAGTGAGTGCCTGCTCCTCCATCTAAATCCGTTTTGTTGGCGTGACTCATGTCTTGTATATTACCTAACTCAGCGAGGATTAGCGGACCCCTATGGTGAGTGCTTCCTTTCTCCTCCACCAGACACACACACACACACACACTCTCTCTCTCTCTCTCGGCCGCATATTTCCGAAGAGTATGCAAGATTGGCACCACCTCGAGCCCCTGAGCCCTGGGTGACTAATAACGTAATTCTATTCTACTTATTCTCATTTTATTATTTTATTCTATTCTATTTTATTATATTATTCCATTCCATTTTATTCTATTTTATTTTATTCTATTATCATGTATTTATCGGCAGTATGTACAGGTAAAGACCTAACTTGGCCCACTCTAATCTGACCTAATCACATGATGCTCTCTGAATTATTTTCATTGTATTTCCCGGCAAAAGTCCTGTTCTACCCTTATTTAACCTAACCTGACCTAGCCCAATCTACCCTACCCTGAACCAGCTAAGCTGACCTCAGCTAACCTAACCTAACCTTAACTAATCTAACCTAGCTTGTCCTAACTTATTCTAACCTAACCTAACCTAACCCAATCTACCCCAACCTCAACTGACCCAGTTTATCCTAACCTTAACTAACCTAACTACAACCAAACCTAACTTGACCTAACCCAACATGTAACCTAACCTAACTTTAACTAACCTAACCTAACTCCAATCAAACCTATCGTAGATTAACCTAACCAGACCTTACCCAGTCTAACCTAACCTGACGTAACCCAATCAAACTTATCCCAATCAAACTTAACCTAACCAAACTATAACCTAACCTAACCTGACCTACACCGGGCCGGACTTTCAACACTTACTACAGTTCAGGACTATGCCTCCCTCCCCGCCGCCTCCCTGCCCGCCACTTGCTGCTCGACACTTCGCGCCCCTCATCACTGTGTCGAGCTCAGGAGCTCATCTGTAAACTTTAGAGCCGCACAGCCTCCTTCAGCGATCCCTTGAAATCTTCCGCCAATATAATGCTTCCCTTCTCCATCCTCCTCGCAACTTCCACGGTCTTGCAAGGAGGAGGAGGAAAAAGAAGAAGAGGAGGAGGAGGAGGAGGAAGCGCCACCCCACACAAGCAAGGGAAGAAAAGTGAGGGAAGGGTCATGTTCTTAAACAATGGGCCCCAAGAACACATACTTGACAAGGCTTTCTTAGGAGTTTGGGGCATTTCCAGGGGTACTTTTATGACCCTGGTGGTAGTTTGACCTTCTTCTGTACCATGACCGTGGAAAAGCACTCATGAAAGCCTGATTAATCTCCTCTTCGGCCTTTGGAAATAGTTGACATGAGAGGTGGAAGCGTCTGAGGGTCATATTCTTAAACATTCCGGTCCCTAAGCACTCATATTTGACAAGGCTTTCGTAGGTGTGTGTGGCATTTCCTGGGGTACTTTTATGACCCTGGTGGTAGTTTGATCCTTCTTCTGTACCATGACCGTGGAAAAGCACTCATGAAAACCCGACTAATCTTCTTTTCCACTCATGAAAGCCCAATCAGCCTCCTTTTCGGCCTTTGGAAACAGTTGACGTGAGGAGTGGCAGCGTCTGAGAACACCGACCTGAGTATACACCATCGGAGGCTACACTTGGCCCTTCCTGCTCCATGCCTCGCCCTTCCCAGAAACTTCCCCGTTCCCTCTCCTTTCTTGCCTCGTCTGCTGCCAAGAGAAGTCGACGCTCACTCCGAGGTGTAATTTTTCTGTCACTTTGTTGCGCGAGTCTTTACAGAAGCCGGGAAAGTCATATCAAAGAGCGGAACTTCTTGAGGGTTGCGCGTCACGGTACTCTGGTCTCAGTTTGCATCCTTCCCTTTAGCTAACTCGGTCGCTCTTTGCCCGGTCTCCTCCTCCGACTATTATCATGAGGGCGGCGTCTTGAGGGAGTCTTTGATACTTCTTCTGAAGAATACACGGCCGACCTGCTTCTAATCATCACCTTTTAACTCATTCAGTCGATCTTTTTCCGGCCTTTCTCCATCTATCTTTATGAGAACAGCGTCTTGTGGGAGTCTCTGGTAATTTTTTTTCTCCAATAGTTCACGGTAATCTGATTTCAGTTTACTTCCGGCCCTTCAGCTAACTCGATCGCTCGTTTTTCGGCCTCGTTTTTCGTCAATTTTATGGTAACGGCGTCTTGTGGGAGTCTTTGGTAATTTCTTTTCTCCTATAGTTCGCGGTACTCTAATCTCACTTTACTTCCTTCCCTTCAGCTAACTCGATCGCTCTTTTTCTGGACTCTTTCTCCGCCTTTCGTTATGGTAGTGGCGTCTTGTGGGAGTCTTTGATACTTGTTTCCCTTGTTCTGTCTCCTCGTACACGGCCGACCAGCTTCTAACCAACAGGGTCTCCTAACTCGATCGCTCTTTTTCCGTCAATCTTTTATGGGAACAGAGTCTTGCGGGAGTCTTTGATCATTTCCTTTCTCCTACCTTTCACTGTCTTTTGTCCGCCTCTCCGTCTGTTTCCTCTCCGTCTAGTTCTTATTATTTTCTTCGTCTATCTATAATTATGGGGCAGTGTCATGTGAGCGTCTATGGTACTTTCCTTTCTCTATGTTCTGTCTCCTTTGCCCTTAAAAGTAAACACTCGGGGAAAGTAAACACACGGCCGACAAGCTTCCCCTAACCACGAACTTCTAACTAACTCGATCATTCTGTTTCCGGCCTCTCTCTCCGTCTCTCTTTATGGGAATAGCGTCTTGCGGGCGTCTTTGATACTACTTTTCCTTTTGTTTTGTCTCCTTTGTCCTAAAAGTAAACACTCTTCGATAATACACGGCCGACAAACTTCTTAACATCTCCTAACTAATTCGATCATTCTTTTTCCGGCCTCTCTCTCCGTCTCTCTTTATGGGGGCGGTGTCTTGCTGGAGCCTTTGATACTTTCCCCTTGTTCTCCTTCCTTCTGAAGAACACACGGCCGACCAGCTTCTCCTAACCACCAACTTCTAACTAATTCAACTCTCTTTCTTCCGGCCTCTTTCTCCGCCTATATCTATGGCAACGTCCTCTTCTTTGATACTTTTGTTTTCTGTCCATCTTTACTTAGTCTGTCTCTTCTTATTGTATCTTCTCTCCGTCTGTCTTTTCCCATCACGTCTTTTCTCCGTCTATCTTCTCTGCTTCTGTCTTTCTCCGGCTCTCTTTCTCCTAACCTATCCTAACCAAATCAATCTAACCTAAACTAGCATGACCTGACCCAATCTAGCCTATCATTAACTCACCTGACATGACCTTTCCTTAATACTTTCCCACTTTTTACTATCTGTCTGTCAGTCTGGTTCTACGCTATTAAAAAAACGTATCTATAAACAGTGCAAATACCCAGCAGCAAGTGTAGTATAGAGGCGTATTTTCATGGGCAGGAACGTTCATCCAATCCGTTCACAGCCTCGCTCTGGCCGGGCAAGGGACGGATCGCGAGGGTTCCTGACCTTTCGCAGTTCCGTTGATGAAGGACCGGGGAGTGTTGACTTGGTAAACAGCGTCGCGTGGGAGCTGGCTACAGGTGTCCGCGTGACGGCTGGACGGCTCAGGTATCGCGATGGCTTTGTATGGCGGACAGATATTATGGCTGTAGTTGTGATGAACGATTGGGTGGTGTGTGAATAGAGGTGAACGAAAGCACACACACACACACACACACACACACACACACACACACACACACACACACACACCATCCCCACACTGATTTATCTTGTGTTATATAATGTCAAGTTAAGAAGCATCAATGTGACTATTAATACTGTTTCACTGGTCTAGAGTCGTGCCAAATAAACAAAGTATATAAAGTATCAAAATACCTAATATATGAAGTACACAAATCCGACCAGATTCCCAACACAGTCACGCTGCACAGACATCAACTGGAAAATAGTATCAAAGTGACTCTTAATACTGGTCCGCTGGTCTTATGTAGTGTCATATTAACAAAGTAAAGTATTAAAGTACCTAATTTATGAAGGATATAAATGTGAGCAGATTCCTGGACACAGTCACACTACAGAGACAGACAGAGTTCATTGACCACAGTTTCCATAAAATTTAAAATACGTATATGCTAAAAGCTTCACTATTTTTTTTTTACATTAAAGGAATTTTTACAGTAAAGGAAGCAGCTCAAGCGCAACAAAAGAAAGTGAAGAAAGAAAAGCCCGCTAATCGATGCTCCTATAAAAGAGAAAATAAGGAGTGGCCAAAAGAGAGGTCAATTTCGGGTGGAGGTGCCTTGATACTCTCCTCTTGAAAGAGTTCAAGTCGAATACATCTAAAACCCTCAAAGTCATTCTGTTGACCATACACGTGTAATCTGGTACGAAACACGGCACACAGAAATCGACGAAAACTAGCAAACAAAACGAAACAAAACAAAACATAAATCAAGTCTAACATAGTGACTCCTAATACTGGCCAGCGGGTTATGTAGTGTGAAGTAAACAAAGTATCATGCGAATAATTTATGAAGGACACAAATGCGAACAGATTCCTCCGACCCAGTCACGTAAAACAGACATAAGGAGTAAAATGGACGACATGTGCACTCGATCACCTGAAATAGACATCAGGAGTAAAATGGACGACACTCGATCACCTGAAATAGACATCAGGAGTAAAATGGACGACACTCGATCACCTGAAATAGACATCAGGAGTAAATGGACGACACTCGATCACCTGAAATAGACATCAGGAGTAAAATGGACGACACTCGATCACCTGAAATAGACATCAGGAGTAAATGGACGACACTCGATCACCTGAAATAGACATCAGGAGTAAAATGGACGACACTCGATCACCTGAAATAGACATCAGGAGTAAAATGGACGACACTCGATCACCTGAAATAGACATCAGGAGTAAAATGGACGACACTCGATCACCTGAAATAGACATCAGGAGTAAATGGACGACACTCGATCACCTGAAATAGACATCAGGAGTAAAATGGACGACACTCGATCACCTGAAATAGACATCAGGAGTAAATAGACGACACTCGATCACCTGAAATCAATATGCATTCAGAACTGCCGCTGTAAATCATCACCAGCAGACCAAACTATTCTTATAAACTATTCTTATAATCCTCTTGTCCCTTAACGAACTAATGGACCGCTGCTGAACTTAGAAGGAAAAATGTAAGCTGTCAAAAGTCCTAAATTAACACTTATGAAATTATTCCATCAGGAACTACGATTTTGACTAGTTCTCCGATGTACTCTGTGTGAAGTAATAAGTAGTTTGATGTGTGTGTGTGTGTGTGTGTGTGTGTGTGTGTGTGTGTGTGTGTGTGTGTGTGTGTGTGTGTGTGTGTGTGTGTGTGTGTGTGTGTGTGTGTGTGTGTGTGTGTGTGTGTGTGTGTGTGTGTGTGTGTGTGTGTGTGACAGGAAAGAAAGCAGCTCTAAGGCCACAGAAAAAACCCTGATGATCACGGCTCCTATAAAAAAATAAACTAGAAATGAGTGTGTTTGGGAGTGGGTCAGTTATGTGTGTGTGTGTGTGTGTGTGTGTGTGTGTGTGTGTGTGTGTGTGTGTGTGTGTGTGTGTGTGTGTGTGTGTGTTTTACAACAAAGGAGACAGCTCAAGGGCACAACAGAAAAGAAACAATAATAAAAAAAGCCCGCAACTCGCTGCTCCTAAAAAGAATCCAAAGAGGTGGCTGAAAGAAGGGCCAATTTCGGGAGGACTCACACTACTGCAGCCGTTCATTTCGTGGCACATTGCATATTAGTCCAAGTCTCGCCCAGGAAGCCCCAGCACCGGCAGCACTGACACCCCAGCACGGGACGATGCAGCCAGTCACGCAGCCCTCAAATATTTATCCGTCTGGCAGCCTCGCATTCGTCCGGTAAAATTGGAGTTGCCAGGTACGTCATAACTGTCACCTCTGCTATATATATTGGACGTGACAGGCAACTCTCTCTCTCTCTCTCCTGATTACGGATTCACTACAAACACACATTTTAATACAACATTTCGGGCCCGGTGATAAATTTGAATATGGTTGTAATGAACAGGATTATTGATATTATTATTATTTTTTTAATTAGTTGGTTGAGTTGAGTGAAGTTCTTTTTTATTGTTAGTAGACTGAGGCTGACTGCTCTTGTGGTTGAAGGCTATTTAGCTATCCGTCTATCTATCTCTTTATTTAATTGTCTTTTATTTTGATTCACTGTTGAAAGGCATTTTATTACGACTTCTCTCGTGTTGAAATCCTTTTTTTATCTTTATTTATTTATTTAATTATCGGTTTTATTTGTTGTATGTACCAATTTTCATTTTTTTTTTTATATTTATTGTAGAAAGGCTTTGCATTTATTGCAGATTGAGGCACACTTTCCTTTGTGTTGAAAGGCTTTATGTTCATCCATTTATCTACTTATTTATCTTATTTATTTTATAGTTTTTTTATTTTCATTTATTTATTGTTGGAAGGATTTGCATTTTTAGCAGATCGAGGCACGCCCCTCTTGTGTTGATTATCTGATTTATCTTATTAATTATTTTTTATATTTTAATTATTGTTGATAGACTTTGTATTTCTAGCAGGTCGAGGCACACTTCCCTTGGGTTGAAAGGCTTTAAAAGAGACGGTGAGGATAACGCTTGAAATAACACAGAGTACGCGGAAGAAATCTACCCAATACAAGACAACCTAACACACAAGACTAAGGACAAGTAGCACAGTCCATCACAGTGGCTCTGTAATCGCCCGAACCAAACTCTTCAGTCTTCCACACTCCACAACGGTTAGGTTTTCGACGCAACACCAGAAACACAAGAAATTTCCCGCACGGTTTCTTCAAATTTCTTAACCTAAACATGAACGCCAAACACTATACAAGGAATTTTTGAAGTCTTTGGTATTGGTTTGGAGGCTTGCCAACCCATCATGGCGAACTGTGAAAGTAGCCCTAAATCCATAATCAGCCTTATACACCATCAATACTTGTCCTCATCAACACAGGCGCCGAAGCAGTGCAATACTTTAGATAGACATTTGCGTACGAAGAAAGAGAGCTACTCAACACCCCAGGACAGCCAGCGCAAGAATTTAATCCGTTTTCAAGAGGATTCGATACTACTCACTTTTGAAGACTTCCTTTGACCATCAGATGTAGGTTTACCTGGAAAGAAAGAATACAGTCATTAATGAAGAAGACTCAAAACTTTATGTATGTCAAATTTAATCACGATAGCAACACTCCTCGAATTTTTCAACCCACCCTTGTATATATTCAGTTATAAATTAGAGGAGAAGGAGGATGGGAAGGGAAAGGCAGAAAAGTAGGGGGAGAAAGAGGGAGTGGAGGTCGATGAGAGGGAGGAGGAAGAAGAGGGAGAGGAGAAAGAGGAGGAGAAAGAGGGGAGGTGATGTTCTCATGTTCTTATGTAAAACCCGGTTAATCTTGTCTGTGGCCTTGGGAAATGGTTGTAATGGAGGCCCGATACGTTTAAAAGTATGGACCAACATCCCAAACCAGTCTTATGTACCATCAAGCCTTATCATCCTCCTCCTCCTTCTCATTTTGTCATTTTCTCCTTTCCTCCATTCATACTTTATCATCATTTACTGTTTTCTTCATCCTTGTCCATTTCTCCATCCTCTTCCCTTCTTCCTCTTCTTCTTCCTTCCTCTAATCTCCCTTTTCTTACAGTAACAGTTCAGTAACACACACACGCCGAACCTATGCAGTACTTTCCCTTCCACTCTGTTATACCCAATCCAGTGCAGCTGCCAGTCACGCGTGCCAGCCGTGGAAAGGGAAAGAATGAGCCTGTCCCATAAAGAGCAAGCTCCTCTCGTTGTTCTTCACATTCAACTCACTCCTGCAACTAACGTCCCTATTCGTAGAAGTTCGCTGCCCTTTCAGCTTCCTGCCGCCCGTAAAGCCCTCTGGCGGCGGTAAAGGGTACTGCATAACCTTCTGACTCTCTATACAGGTCGCGGAATAAAGGGAAGGAGAGTCAGGGATGGGGTGGAAAGGGAGAAAATAAATAGAGGAAACAGTAGTAGTAGTAGTAGTAGTAGTAGAAGTAGTAGTTGCAGTATAAGAAGTAGTAGTAGGAGTAGTAGTAGAAGTAGTAGCAGAAGTAGCAGCAGTAGTAGTAGCAGTAGTAGTAGTAGTAGTACCCCCACAGTCATTAGCGAACAGAGTTGGGGCTAATGACCTCCATGATTATGTGTCGGGAAAATAAACATGGGTGGAGGTATCATTTATGTAGTAGTAGTAGTAGTAGTAGTAGTAGTAGTAGTAGTAGTAGTAGTAGTAGTAGCAGTCCACAGAAGAAACGAAC
>NW_026112234.1:175000-184973 GCF_024679095.1 Eriocheir sinensis
CACCCAGGCAGTTAAGCCAAGGTCAGCATCCCACCCAGGCAGTTAAGCCAAGGTCAGCATCCCACCCAGGCAGTTAAGCCAGGTCAGCATCCCACCCAGGCAGTTAAGCCAAGGTCAGCATCCCACCCAGGCAGTTAAGCCAAGGTCAGCATCCCACCCAGGCAGTTAAGCCAGGGTCAGCATCCCACCCAGGCAGTTAAGCCAAGGTCAGCATCCCACCCAGGCAGTTAAGCCAAGGTCAGCATCCCACCCAGGCAGTTAAGCCAAGGTCAGCATCCCACCCAGGCAGTTAAGCCAAGGTCAGCATCCCACCCAGGCAGTTAAGCCAAGGTCAGCATCCCACCCAGGCAGTTAAGCCAAGGTCAGCATCCCACCCAGGCAGTTAAGCCAAGGTCAGCATCCCACCCAGGCAGTTAAGCCAAGGTCAGCATCCCACCCAGGCAGTTAAGCCCAGGTCAGCATCCCACCCAGGCAGTTAAGCCAAGGTCAGCATCCCACCCAGGCAGTTAAGCCAAGGTCAGCATCCCACCCAGGCAGTTAAGCCAAGGTCAGCATCCCACCCAGGCAGTTAAGCCAAGGTCAGCATCCCACCCAGGCAGTTAAGCCAAGGTCAGCATCCCACCCAGGCAGTTAAGCCAAGGTCAGCATCCCACCCAGGCAGTTAAGCCAAGGTCAGCATCCCACCCAGGCAGTTAAGCCAGGGTCAGCATCCCACCCAGGCAGTTAAGCCAAGGTCAGCATCCCACCCAGGCAGTTAAGCCAAGGTCAGCATCCCACCCAGGCAGTTAAGCCAAGGTCAGCATCCCACCCAGGCAGTTAAGCCAGGGTGTAGCTACATGGAATCCGGGCCACTAAGCCAGGGTCTTCATCCCTTCCCATTACTTTTATTTTTGATACCCTTCCGTTGTTGTGGTCTTCCCCCTTCTCCCAAACACACACACACACACACACACACACACACACACACACACACACACACACTCACACAGTCCTATTGTTTGTGCAGTTGGCAACGTTTTTTTCTGCATTTTACAAGATTTTCTTCAAGCGCCGGACGACTGTTGTGAGTGGAATCCTTGCTCCTTTTTCAACGTTAAACTTAAATCCTTATTTAAATTAAAGTTAAACTGAACTGAAACTTAACCAAGTTGTAAAACCTTGCACACATTTTTTTTGGTCATATCTTTTTTGTTTGTTTTTTTGCAGTTTTTATATATTTTTTATATTTTTTTACTTCTTTTACTTTTCTTTTTTCAAGGCCATAGCGCTGCCGGGCAGGGCGGGTGAGGTGCTTAGTGCATCGTTTTGGCACTCTTCGCTTCTGGCGCCGACTGCTCCTCCCCTTCCCTCGCTCGCTTCACCCTCGGTAGAATAGGCCTAACAAACTGCTCAAGCCGCCAGCCGGTCTCTTTATACATCCTTTCCTCCCGTTGCTTGATCCTCTCGGCATCCCGCCTCACCGACTCTTGGGCCGCGAGAAACTGCGCCCTGACCTCCGCCATGTTCTCCCCCGGCCTCTCTCCCAGCCAGCTGGCTCGCAGTTCAAGATACTGCTCCCACTTCTCCTCTTCACGTCTCCGTTTGGCCTCCTTTCTGTCCTCCGCTCTCTCCCTCGCCCGTCTCTTTTTCTCCTCCTCCTCTTGCTCTCGCAGCAGGCGGTTCCGGTGTTCAACAAACCTCTTCAACTCCTCCTGCTGAAGGATCCGTTCCTGTTCCCGCCTCTCCCTCTCCTGCTCGTACAGCATCTGTCTGTACTCCCTCTCCTGCTCCATCCTCTCCTCCTCCTCCTCCAGCCAGCGACGCTCCTCCTCCTCCCTCTCCTTGCTCCGGCGATGTCTCCATGACTTACGATCGGCTCGCCGCTTTTCCTGCTCAAATTCTGTCTCCGCGCTCCCCTTGGGGCGCTTCTTGGGCTCCTTCTTTTGCTTCTTTTTCTCTCTCGGCGGGGCCTCGCTCTGACACCCTTCCTTTGCGAAACACTTGGTGCATCCGGGCCTCCCGCAGCCCCCTTTCTTCGACGACTTCTTCTTCCGAGGGACCTCCTGCCCGCCCTCGGCCCGCTGAGCTTTCCTCCTGAAGCACTTGGTGCACCCAGGCTTCCCGCAACCCCCCTTCTTCCGCGGCAGGCCCCTCTCCTCCCGCTCCTTCAGCACCCTGAAGGCAGACTGTAGTGCCTGGAACTGCTTGGTGGCAGCCTTAATATTGTCCGGGTTTTTGTCGGGGTGAAGCCGCAGGGCCGCCTTGTGGTAGGCCTTCTTCACCTCGGCGAAGGGCGCGTCCTCGGCCACGCCAAGGAAGCGGTAGATGCTGCGTTGGGGCAGGCCATCGGGGCTCGTGCTATCATAAGGGCGCTGATTCAACACGTCACCTCGGTTTGGCATTGGCGGATTTAGGTAGCCTGGAGTTGACATTGCACCCCCTGAGTCTAGAGCTGGTGGCACCCAAGACCTGGGTGGCACCTGCTGTTGAACTCTGACGACTTCACGCGCCTCACTCCCCTGTTTCCTGACATTGTCGCTTGATATTAAGAAAACTGCGGCCGCCATCGTCTCCTGCGGAAACCTCAGCATCATATTGCCGCGAATCTGCAACAGTAATGTGAACATAAGGATGCATATAATTATCTTCTCGCGCATGTTATTGAGATCCATGAAAGGACATGTTTTCTTCCTCTAAAGCGGCGTCCACACAATGCGTGACTTGTTATAATTCCCTGCCATGCCTCTGCTTCCCTTCCTTCCCCTGAACCCCCATCCCTCCACTTCCGCTCCCTGTCATCCCTTTGCTTCCTTCCCTGCCACCCACACCTTACCCCTTCCTACCAGGGTTGGAGTAATTGTTATTGTAATTTAACTGAAATGTAATTAATTACATTTTTTTGTAACTGTAATTGTAATTGAAAATGCAATTATAGTAAGTAATTGTAATTGTAATTAATTGAAGGCTGAGGTAATTTGTAATTTAATTCTAATTATAAAATGGAAGTGGTACTCTGATCGTTCTCCATGAGAAGGGATGGGTTTCTTATAAGAATTAAATTTGCCGGTGACAGTCAGGAAGTCGGAGGCGGCCGCTACGCCACTAGAAGCAGTAGCGTGCGTGACGTGCGTGCCATTCCTCTGTGTCCCTTCCCTCGCCACCCTGTCTCTGCCTTCCTTCCCTTGCCATTCCTTTGCCTCCCTTCTTTCTTTCCCCTGCCACGCCCTCCCTGGATTCTTTCCTTCCCCTTTCCATTCCTCTGTTTTCCTTCCCATGCCGCACCCTTCCCTGTCATCCTTCCGCCCCCCTGCCATTCCTCTGCTTCCATTCGTTAACCCTACCTCACCAACCCTATCTCACTTCCTCCCCCTGCCATTCCTCTGCTTCCATTCTTTAACCCTACCTCACCAACCCTGTCTCACTTCCTCCCCCTGCCATTCCTCTGCTTTGCTTTCCTGCCGCGCCCTCCCTGCCCTCCTTCCTTCCCTTGACGTTATTAGAACTTAACTTATCTGATTAAATTTGAAAACGTCTAATGTCTGGGCAAAGAAGGGAGAGAGGGAGGGCGAGGGGAGGTGTGAGAGGAGTCCAGAGGAATGCACGAAGACCTAACTTAACTCTGCCTTACCTGACCTGACCTAACTTAACCTAATCTATCTTAGCGACAGGGCAAGGGCGAGAGAGAGGGAGAGGGTGAGAGGGACGACTTACCTAACCTAACTTTACCAAGCCTTACCTAACCTAACTTAACCTAATTTATCTTAGCGAGAGGGCAAGAGGGAGAGAGAGGAGGGCGAGGAGAGGGGGAGACGAGGGAGAGGGGAGACGAGGGGAGTGGAAGGCAATGGGTGTGACAGGAGGCTAGAGAAATGCACAAAGACCCAACCTAACCTAATCTATCTTAACGAGAGGGCAAGGGCGAGAGAGAGGAGAGGGTAAGGGTAAGAGGGACGCCTTCGCTTAACCTAACCTAACCTAGCTTATCCTAGCCTTACTTAACCACATCTAACCTTACCTAACTTTCCTAACCTAACCTAACCTAGTTTATCCTTGCCTTACTTAAACACATTTAACCTTACCTAGCTTCCCTATCCTTACCTAACCTAGCTTATCCTAGCCTTACTTAACCACATCTAACCTTACCTAGCTTTCCTAACCTTACCTAACCTCACCTAGCACCGAGCCTTCCCTAACCTAACCTAACATTGCTGAGCTTACCTAAGCTAACCTATCTTAACCTAGCTTTAACTTACATAAACTACATTAACCTATCCTCACTTAACCTAACATAATCTAATATATTCCAGAGAGAGAGAGAGAGAGAGAGAGAGAGAGAGAGAGAGAGAGAGAGAGAGAGAGAGAGAGAGAGAGAGAGAGAGAGAGAGAGAGAGAGAGAGAGAGAGAGAGAGAGAGAGAGAGAGAGAGAGAGACGGTAAGCAGAACAGGTTCAGGGGAGGCGGTGGCTGAACGGATAGCGAGACGGCCCCGCGTTCAGGAGGACGCGAGTTCAATCCCCGACCGGTGCCACCAAGCTGGGATTTTTCAGCCGCCGCCGAGTGGCTTAAAACTACCCACATGCTGTCCAGAAGACCACCTATCAACCCGGACTCTAGATTCTAGGATTAAAGATGAGTTCCGGGGGGCAGCATGAGCCAATGCAAGATGGCGCCACTATAAACACTGCCAGCGCCAGGACGGGCTGGGCTGACCATCAGGACCCACTGGAAGAAGCCTTGGACCGACCATCAGGATCCACTGGAAGAGGCCTACTGGCGCAATAGGCCAAGACGTAAAAAAAAAGGTTTAAAATAGTCAGTGACGTGAGGCTGCCGGAGACCGTCTTGCTCCACCTGCACGGTGTCTCTGCCTGCCTGCCTGGCTGCCTGCCCCCCGCTGCCTCCCCCCGCTGCCCCCCCCCCCGCCACCCACCCACCTCCCACCCTCTCTACCCCCTCCACTACCCATCCACCCATTAACACCCACCCACAACTCTGACTTTCCACCTTCCCTTCCATTCCCTTCCTTCCTTAACTCTGATTAATCCTTCTCCTTATTTTCCATTCTACGTCCTCCTCCTCCTCCTTATCAGACTCCTCCACATTTTCTTCATTTCCTTCTCTTCTTCTCCTGCACCTTCTTCTCCTTCTCCTCTCTCTTCCTTCTCTCCTGCTTCTCTTCTCCCAAACCTTTTATTTAACCTTCCTTTCTTCTTCCTTCTCTTCTTTTCTTCTTCTGCTTCTTCTTTTCTTCTTCTTCTTCTTTTCTTCTTCTTTTCTTTTTTTAATTCTTCTTTTTTTTTTCTTCTTCTTCTATATCGTTTTCAGTTCCTGATGCCAGTCCTTTCTCTTCCTCACTCACTCAACACCCACTAACCCCTGCCACCACCCATCTACCACCCCATCTACCACCCACTTACTGACCCAACTACCTCCCACTCTCCTCTCTTCTTCGTGATGCTGTTTCTTCTCCTCCCTTCGCTTGGCTCTTATTCCTCCCTCCCTTCCTCTCCTTACCTACCCACCAACAACCCCACCCACAACCCCCACTACCTACCCTCTGCCTGCCCACTGTCTCCGTGATGCCATTTCTCCGCCTTCCTTTCTCTTAGCTCTGATTACTCCTTCCCTTTCCTCGCTCCTGCCCACCCACCCACCTCCTCACCCACCTGCCCACCAGACTCCGTGATGCTCTTTCCTCACCTTTTCCCTTCCCTTCTTTTCCCTACTGTAATTCCTCCTTCTCCTCCTCCTCCTTTATCAACTTGTCCTCTTCATCCAATACCATTTTCTTTTCTTCATTTCCATCAGATTTTATATTTTTAATTTCATCACATCGTGTTCTCTCCACTTTCCTCTCCTTTTCTTAAACTCACATTCCCCTTTCCCTTTCAGTCATTTTCCTCCTCATTCAATTTCCTTTTCTACATTTTCTACCCGCCTGATAATTCTACTTTTATCATATTTTTTCTCTCATTTTTTATATTCCCTTCCCTTTCATTCACTAATTTCTAATTCCTCCTTCCCTTCCTCACCCATCTCTCCTCTTTTCCAGCATACCTTCCCTTTCTCAACAATATCCCGTACATTTCCTACCCTCTTTGGCATTCATTCTCCACCCTTCCCTAATCTGTAATTCCTCCTTCCCTTCACCCAAGTCCTCTTCCCTACATGTCCTATCTCTCCCTCATCCATCGCCTTTTCTGCATTTCCTAACCTCTCCGTAATGTCACTCTAAGCCAATTTACTTTAACAGGTCATTTATCTTTAACCTCCATTCCTTATGTAACCTCTAACTCATTCCTTCCCCTTCCCATCCCCATAATCCTCATCCATTTTCTTTTCTATAATTCCTAATCTCTCCATAATATTACTCTCATCCCATTTTTTTAACAGGTCATTCATCCTTAACCTTCCTTCCTAATGTAAACTCTAACTCATTCTTCCCCTTCCCATCCCCGTCATCCTCATCCATTTCCTTTCTATATTTACTACACTTCTTGATAATTTTACTATCATCACATTTTTTCAACAGGAGGTCATTCATTCTTAACCTCCTTCCCTTATGTAACCTCTAACTCATTCTTTTCCCTTCCCATCCCCTTTATCCTCATCCATTTCCTTCTTTACATTTACTCACCTCTTGATAATTTTAGTCTCAGCACATTTCTTTTAACAGGAAAAAGAGGGAGAGAGAGCAGGAAGGTTGAGGATGTGAGGGGGACGATTCTATACCTAACCTAACACCTATCCTAACCTAACCTACCTTAACCTAATCTAGCAAGCAGGCGAGCGGGCCAACCTAACCTTACCTAACCTTACCTAACACCTTACCTAACTTAACTCCTTTCCTTATATAACCTCTGACTCGTTCTTCCCCTTCTCATCCTTCTCTCCTCTACCCACACATCCACCCTCATCCTCATCCTTTCCCTCTTCTCCATTCACTTCCCTCTGCTCTACGGTTTTGGTCCCGGGTTTTTATTTTTCCTCACAGGCAAGCTATTTAGTCTCCCCAGCTTCTCTTTACTAAGTCTCTGATTCCTCCTTCCCCTTCCCCTCCTCGGCCCACTTCTCCCTTCTCGGTGTATCCGTTTTCAGTGTATTCCTCTTCTATATTTACTTTCCTCTGTTCTATTTATCTATCTACCTTTTATCAGCATTTTTTTTCAATCTCAAACTCACTCACTCTCAGATTCTTTCAGCTCTCACAACTATTTCCAAAGGCTACAAAGGAGATTAGTCGGGTTCTCATGAGTGTTTCTTCACGTTCATGGTCCAGAAGCCTTGGCAAACTCTCACTAGGCTCATAAAACTACCCATGGAAATACTACTAACGTGACCTCTACCAAAGTGTTATCTAATGTTTGAATCGTGAAATGTTTGAGACTATTGGCTTTTTTTTCAATCTCATGGTACAGTAGCCTTGTCAAACTATCACCAGGCTCATAATACTACCCATGGAAATACTACTAACACAACCTCCACGAAAGCCTTGCCAAATGTGAGTGTGTAAGCCCCGAAATGTTTGAGAAGACAGGAATTTTTTCCCCCATACATAGTGCGGAAGCCTTGTTAACTCCCTAAAACTACTAACACAACTCCCACGAAAGCCTTACCATGTGTGTGAGGATATGTCAGCCTCGAAATACTTGAGTCACTCCTTTGCCTTATCTCCGTTTCGCTTCAGCACTACACAGCAGGCACCCGCATTTGGCAACTCCTCCCTTGGGTCCTCTACTGCCCTCATCGCTCACGTCCCTTTCCTTTCCTTTTTTTTTTCTACCCTCTTCTAACTCTCCTCCATACTGCCTATTTGCTTACCCGCCGTTCTGCCTCCAATGATCAGTCCCAGCTCTTGTTCCTTCACCTCCAGTTCACCTTCCTTCCTCGCTGCACTTTCCTCTTTTTCCGGCCTCCTCTGTCTCTCCGTCCTACCGCCTCCCACACTTTATTCCGCCACCTCTCTGCTCACCCTCCGTCCTGTCTCCAATGGCCAGTCCCAGCTCTTGTTCCTTCACCTCCATCTCCCCTTCCTTATCTCGAACCGCCAATTCTTTCGTCTGAACTCTTCTGATCTCTTAACATCCAACCCTCGCCTCAGTTTCCTCTCCTCCTCCCCTTCTCTGTGCTTTCACCGGTGTCTTAGAATAGAAGAGCAACGCTTGACAGAAGTGCGGCCGTGTGACATTTGATAATAGACATCTACTGAAGGGTACAAAGGCGGTGGCTGAGCGGTTAGAGTGGGAGCTATCAACCCAGACTCTCGATGCTTGCTCTAAAGAGGATCAAAGATGGGCTCCGTGGGGCAGCATCAGCCAAGCAAAAAGAAGAAAAAGAAAAGAAAAAATACCCTCGGTTAGAAATTTTATCTCTGTGTCTGGAAAGGTTATAATGCCGCCATGATGCTGATAGTTTATGAATAGTCGTGACTGGAGTGGCCTCGGCTGTTATGTTTCCCGTTGATTACACGTTATAATTTTCTTGTCCCACCCACATCCCATTTTAGGTGATGAGGGAAGGCCAAGGGCGAGGGCAAAGGCTTCCTGGACAATGGTAAGTGAATAAACAGATAAATGGTCCTTGTTCTTATCTTCTACGTCGTTTAAGTTCAGGGTTGTCCATTTTTCCTCACCACATAATATTTTCTCACCCACCACAGGCTCAAAGGCTAATGCGACGGAGATGAGCACCGAGGCCACGCGCAGCTATAGCGAATGCTCTCAACTTTACTGCCTTACATAATATTTTGATGGTCACGAAAGGGCAAGGGCGGGGTGTGGGAGCAGCGATTAGCGGGCTTTTTTTCTACACTTTTTTGTTGCCCTTGAGTTGACTCCCTTCCTGTAAATAAATAAATAAATAAAATAAATAAGAAACAACTAACCCAATCAATGACCTCTGCTGTAATCTTTTTTATATGCTGCTCACGGCTCATCTTTATTTCTCACCCCAGAACATTTAGGGCGAGAAGAAAAGGGCAAGGGCGAGGGTGAATGGTTCCTGGCAAACAACTAACCCAATCAATGACCTCTGCTGTAATCATTTCTATATATTGCTCACGGTTCATCTTTATTTCTTAACCCAGAACATTTTGGGGGAGAAGAAAAGGGCAAGGGCGAGGGTGAATGGTTCCTGGCAAACAACTAACCCAATCAATGACCTCTGCTGTAATCATTTCTATATATTGCTCACGGTTCATCTTTATTTCTTAACCCAGAACATTTAGGGGGAGAAGAAAAGGGCAAGGGCGAGGGTGGAGGCTCCTGGTAAACAACTAACCAAATCAACGGCCTCTGCTGTAACCTTTTATATATGCGGCTTACGGTTTAACTTCATTTCTTACCCCATAACGCTTTAGGTGACGAGGCAAGGGCGAGGGCGAAGGCTTCCTGGGAAACGACTAACCAAACCAATGACCTCTGCTTTAATCTTTTCTATACGTCGCTAACAATTCTTCTTTATTTCTTACGCCATAGCACTTTAGGAGACGAGGGTGAATGCTTCCTGGCAAACGACTAACCAAATTAACGACCTCTACAGTATCCTTTAATATATGGTGTTTACGGTTTACCTTAATTTCTTGCCCCATAACGCTTTAGGTGACAACGAAAGAGCAAGGGCGAGAGTGAAGGCTTCCTGGCAAACGACTAACCAATCAAAGTGTTTCATCTCGCGGGCACAGCGGCTCCGTCTATCTCCCATGACGAATGACCCGCCTGCCGATCGGTCACCCGGGTCGCTGTCCTGCACTAACACGACCATTTCCAGCAGCAGCGGCAGCGGCGGCCTAAAGGAGAGGGACAGGTGTTTGGTTGGTATTTTCAGACGCTTCCACCTCACGCTCCTCACGTCAACTGTTTACAAAGGATCAAAAGGAGATTAACAGGATCTGCATGAGTGTATTTTTACGTTCATGGCACAGTGGAAGAATTGGACTACCACCAGGGTCATAAACGTACCTCTAGATATGTCCCAAACACCTCCGAAAGTCTTGT